>NW_009607682.1:37598-59734 GCF_000690535.1 Cariama cristata
AATACCAGTGATGCAACATTGTATGTTAGCAGTAACGTAAATATGGAGATTCTTGTGTTTCCTTCCATGGTATGACTGGCACTAGCCTCTAACCTAGAATCAAGGCACACAGTGCCAGTTCCCCGTTCATAATTGTATTTAAGATAAACACTCCTAAGTTTTCATTCTGTTAAAAAAACATTGCATTTCATAATACTACATACTGCTGCTAAGTTTCTTCAACAAGGCCATTACATGAATTTTCAGGCTATATAAAATACAGTCTTGGCAGAACAAAAAAACATTTTATGCAGATGTTTGCATTCTGTTTTCCTTGTGTGTGTGAGTGTGTGTATGCACACATGTATAAGTGACTCAGTAAATGTAGACAGAAATTTATTTTTTTTTAATGACAGCAGACGAGGAATCAATTGTGTTACAGTGTGTGCTTCCTGTGGCTATTTACAAGGAAACCTACGAGCCCTCAATAATGTGAAAATCTCGAGAGGAGCAGTGCCATAGCGGTCACTGAAGCAGAGAAATTCAATTTGCCTACTGTAAAGTCTGTTTTGTCTGTCACGGAAACTAATTTAATCCAAAATTGCTTCCTAGGTTCAGCCATATTGGTCAGGGAAGAGTGTCCAGTCCCTGACAGCAGGGTGGGGATCACGGGTAGGAACTGCCAAAAGCGTTCAGTGTTGTTACTCTATCCAGAGACTAGACTTGTTTTTTTCCGTGGGAAAGTTTTGGAGTTCGTGTTCAAGACTCTCAATTCCAGCAGTTTTTCCCCTCACACTTGGAGGTTGTCTGAACACTGTCAAAACAGCACACCCTTAAAGTTGTTTTCGGTGTTTAAACTGATTTTCTGTTAATATACAAGAAGAAGAAGGATAAATGGAGAAGAAAACCAGACATAATAATGTGTGGGTGTGGAGTAAGATGTTTTGCTCCATTCAGCAGGGCTGAATTTGCAGACAAAAATAAACAAGTGAACTGCGATATGTGCATATGTTTTGAATAGTGTTCCTGGAGAGGTTTGACAGATATATAATGACAATAAACATCACCTTTGGACGTTTTTTTTCCTTCCACTGTATGGAGGCAAAAAAAAAATCAGTTCCTAATTTTTAAGCCCACTCTTCATTTAAACAGTCAAGAATAAAGATCCCTGTTGTTCCTCAATGGCAGTCCAGGTCAGGTAAAATAAATACTGACAAGAGTTTCCTGCAAAACTTTGATTCAGTTTAAATGGTTGTGTCTCGCTCCCCCTCCTCAACAGGACAGGGAGGAAAATATAAGATGGAAAAGCTCATAGGCTGAAGTAAGGACAGGGAGATCACTCACCAACAGCTGTCATGGCCAAAACAGACTCAACTTGGGGAAGATCAAATAATTTATTGCCAACCAAAGTAGAGTAGTATTGTGAGAAACAAAAACAAAACTAGAACACCTTCCCCCAACCACACCCCACTTCTTCCCAGGCTCAACTTCACTCCTTCATTCCCAACTCCTCTAACTCTTGCCCCAACAAGAGCAGAGCAGGGGGATGGAGAATAGGGGTTGTTGTCAGGCCATAACAGCTCTTCTCTGCTGCTCCTTCCTCCTCACACAATTCCCCTACTCCACTACGGGTCCTTCCCATGGGTTGCAGTCCTTCAGGATAAACCTGCTCCAGCATAGGTTCTCTGTGGGGTGCAGTTCCTTCAGGGAATATCCACCTGCTCTGGCATGGAGTCCTGTACAGACTGCAATGTGAATATCTGCTCCACTGTGGTTGTTGCCATGGGCAGCAGAGAAATAGCTCTTCCACCGATGTCTCTTTCAGGGGCTGCAGGTAAATCTCTGCTCCGGTGCCTGGAGCACCAGCTCTCCTCCTTTGCCTCTTACCTTGGTGCTCACAGGGTTGTTTCTCACACTTCTTTCCTTACTCCTCACTGCCTGTGCACTATTTTGCCCTCTCTTAAATCTACTTTTACAGAGGCACCATCATCTTGACTAATGGGCTCATCTATGTCCTGTGGTGGGTCCATTGGAACCGGCTGTGTCCACCACAGGGCAGCTCCTGGCTCCACCCCTGCTGACAACGTCTTGGCACTTACACCCTACGCAGCTATAAATATTCCAGAGTTTGGATACAAAACCATAAGTGGACCTATGTTCGCTGGAAGTTAGATCTGCTGTCTTTGACAAGTTACCAAATCAGAAAGAACCTTCCAAAAAACCTGATCTGAGTTTTGAGTTCATAAAAAAAATAAATTAAAACAGGAAAATTTGGATCACAAAGAAAATACTTTACAGAATATTTTCATCCTTGGTGTAACTAGAGGGTCTTGTGAGAAAGTATGCTCCCACATGATTGCAGCCCATTTTCTGTGTCAGAGTAGCTAGGATCAGTTTGTGCAAGTCTAGTCCTGACTTCCATGAACAGGGAAAACTCCCATGCTCAGCTAGGATGTCATTCACACGGAAGATGACTTCTAGGCTCTGGACCTGCAGTGATTCACTAATACAGAAGTTTATTTTGCTGTTTAAATCAACAGATACTATTTTTTTCTTCCTTTGTGGATGGTGTACCTAGCAACACAGCCTCACCTGTCAGTCTTCAATTTAAGACCAAATATATGTTTCAGGCTGCTATTTCATTGATGAAAAATTAATTTAACATATAAATAATTTTTCCTAATGTAACAGAATGAGTGGAACAATACTAAATTGCAGAGTTATTCCAGAATCTCTGCTCTTTGTATTACTATGCTCATGTTTTGAAAATACACAGTGTTGTTTGTGTGGTTTTAATACATTTGTTACACAATATTTCACCAATTAGCCTTTCCAATTAGTTATCAAAATGGCTCTGGGATTTCAGGGGCTCCTAGACCCCATGCTAACCTTGCGTAATTAAATACATAAAACACACTTCTTGCTGCAACCTTGTTGGACATTGTCCTCTTCCACTTAACCTTAAAATGTGTTTGTAGTGACTTTTTTGAAAAGTACCTTGATATCTTTTTATGCATTAAAGCATTTTATGCTTTACTATTTCAGAAAGGTCAACTAAGAAGAGGCATAAAGACCTATTTTTCTTGTTTTTCTCTTCTAGCATTTTACATTATTTATTTTATTGTTCCTTTGTGGTTCTATTTATTTTATTTGATCAAGTTTTTGTCTTTTTTATTGTATTTTTCTGGTAAACAAAGTCTCACTACAGTGGAATTAAGCCGAGTTTACCCTATGCTAGGAATTATCTTCAAAATTTTATATTTTCTTTTAGAAATGAACACACTTTGCTAATGTTATGGGGAATACTTGTGCTGGTCTTAGCCATAAATGTCAGAATGTTGTCACAATAAATGTACTTAGCAAGGAGCTATCAGCCTTTCTGTACCTTCCTCCTTTAATGATGGAAAAAATGTACACTTCCCAAGAACAGCTTCCAATGACTTATTTTCTGAGCATACTTTTAAAGGTGACAGGAAAAAATAATTAATTTCTGAAACACCCATAATTCTTGATAGCGTATATTCCTATTTAGTTTAATATACAGGCTTAATGGCAGAGAATGTGATATACAGCCTTGGGTAACAACAAATTTCAGCCTGAAATACTGCTATTCTTTCTGAACTCATAAAGTATAACTCCTGGGTAACAGGAAAGATGGCCAAGTCATATGAATTTGTAGGAAAGAATGCTATCAAAGAGGAAACTGTTAGTGAGACTAGGATTTTAATTGCTAAGATCTCTGCACACATGTATCATGCTATCAAACTTTACAAAGAACAAAAGAAAATGTTGAAACCTTTTTTTAGACTAGAAGTTAAAAGATGAATCCTCAGATCTAGTTGCCAAATACGCTATCACAATAGATTAAAAAAATCTGATGGAAATTGCTAGAGCTGGTGTCAGTTTAGACATTGACAACCCAGCTGAAAAGAGTATTCTTAGAATAGAATGAAACAGAAAAGCACCCTGCTTTCTGAAATGTCCATATTGCCTTATATAGGACCTTATCTGAGGTCTCCTATTCACCTTGAGATCTCATCTAGGCTGAGCCTTGCACTAAGCAGTGAATGAACTTTCAAGTAGTAAAAGGAAGAGAGAATTGAAGACTTGTTCACCTAGTGTCATTAAAGCAGTCTCAGGAAAACGTTTCTCTGAGACTGAAAAGGGTTTGAAGAAAACAAAAAGATCAAACACAAGGACTTCATCACATGAAAAATAAATAATATCACTGTGGGGCCAAGCAAAACTGTTTCAGCAAATAGTAAATACGCAAAAAATAAAAAAAAAAAACTCAATAGTTCAGACGTTCAGGAACTTGGTCAAATACTTTCAATGGAAAAACAGAACAAGCACTAAAAAGAAATGAAAAATTTTAAAAGATTGTGAAGATTAAGTACATAAAAATAAAATATTATGTTCAGTTTGTGTACATATATGTATTTATGTATGTGTATATATAAACTGAACATTGTAAAGAGACTTATGAGAAAGATGAGGAGAGACTGTTTACCAAGGTCTGCAGAGACATGACAAGGGGCAAGAGTTTTAAACTGAACTAGGGTAGATTTAGACTGGACATAAAGAAGAAATTTTTTATGATGAGGATGGTGAGACACTGGAACAGGTTGTCCAAAGAAGTTATAGATTCCCCATCACTGGAAATGTTCAAGATCAGGTTGGAGAGGGCTTTGAGCAACCTGGAATCACCTAACCTATTATTCTGACAATTTCTAAAACAAAAAAATTGTTTCTCCATTTCAAGATGGTGGGTTGTGGGTTTTTGTCTTTATTTAAAGAGTGAGCAAAATACTGTTTAAAAATTACAGTGATATAAAAACTTACCAATTGAGCTAAAATTTTCAGGTGAACATCATTTGGGAAGGGGGAGTGGCAGGGAAAGTATGAAAGAAAAAGAAAGAAAAGCCTATTTCAGTTCAACCTAACCCAGGTACTGAAGCAGAATTCCATTATTCAGCTACATTTATATTAAAGAGAAACTTCTGTTAATATCATTAGCACATTACAGAAATCCTTACTTCATTTCCAAAGCAGAGCTAATGGACCTGGAGACAGTACCATGTTGACAAGGCTAGTGCAAGAGCCTGGCTCTTTGACATGAATTACCTGAAGGTCACAAACTACTGTCAACTCAGTGACTTCCTGATATCATAGTTACTGAGTACAGTTGTAAGATCTTAATTAATGTTTCACTACTTCAGATATTATGTCATTGTATCTTCCATCAGCTGACACTTATTTCAAATTTTTAAGGAATATTGAAATAATATTCTTCTCCTATTGAAAGAAAGTGTTTCTCCTTGAATTCAAGTGTTATTTTGTCTGGCTCACCCCTGGATTCTCACTTATGTATTGCTTCAGAGAGATTAGAATGACGGATATTGTAAAGCGACAGCTGGTCTATTTTAGTATTATATTCATTGCACGATATGATTAACAACCAAATTAATTCAGGACAGTTTTAGTTTAAAAGAAAAAAAAAAAAAGAGTACCAGGGAATATGTTTGGATAGGCTCTTGTTTTTCAAAATATTTGTTTCTAATATTCTTCTATGTGTATATTCCACAATAAAGATGATTTTTGATTTTTAACTATTCTTCTACATTTGACAGCTTTTATAAATTTCAAAAGAAACTTAAGGATCTTCTCTTGATAACATTGTAAAGTGTGGAGAATTTACAGTTATAAATCCCATGATCATTACACATGTAGATTTACTGTACGTCTTAAGTGTCAACTTTTACAGTCCTTTGGTTTTTTCTGGTTTTATCATCGATTTTGTGTTCTCATGTTTAACCATCTGATTACAACATTTTTGATGGAGATTATCAGTATATATTGCACCGCCATAAAACAGCTGGTCTCAAATCAAGCATTTACCCAAATCAAATTTTTAATTTCAAAATGCAACTGTATTTTGAAATTAAAACTCCTTTTTCATCACTTATTACAATGAATTGGAATAAATATCTAAAAAAATATTTTTAAAGAGTTGAACATTCTTCCCTGGCTGGTTTTATTTGGATTTATTTGCTAGCAACTCTATCAAGGAAAGAGCAAACAAAATTCCCTGATATTCTATTCATGAAACAATTTCAAGAGTGATAAGATGTTGTCCCCGCTGAAGTCCATCATGTCTGATGACCTGAGGCTACACTGAAACTAGCCTTTCTCCAGCGTTGTGTAAATTCTTCTTAGAAAAGGTGATGTTATACATACAAGATGTCACCATCTGATTGTCTGATGGGTTTTAGTACAGCAATATTTTTTTCTCCTTCCATTCCTGCCTTTCCTTCACATGTAAGACAATTTTTTACCATTTCTTATGTAACTTGTATAAGAAAACCTTGATCAGAAATTCAGCTTTTAAAAAGTAGAATCTTTTTCTGTAACCTAAGGGAGACAACAGTCTAAAAATTTACTCTGATCATTCTTTACTGTAACATGATGTGTCTCCCGCCTAAATTGGTGGTTTTTATCACACAGTCAGATGATCTGATATAACAGCGTGGTCTAATCGCATGTCCTTCCTTGTCCTTTTGGAATGCAACCTCTGGTAACTGGCATCCTCCATTAACATCAGAATTGAGAGTATTTAAGTTGTTTTCTTTCCCAAGTGACAGTTTCATTGATAGAAAGAGAGAAAGACATAAGTAGTGGTAGTAGATTCTCCTAGTAACAGTTAGGAATGTAATTTGACTTTGCATTTGATGGATGGTTATTTGCTTCCCTTGTGGACCAGGGCCTGTCACCCGTTTAAAGCATCTCTAACTAGATAGAGTGCATTAAAGACAGTGTAGAGAAACTATTTCTTTTTCCTTGCCTTCCCCTCAGCCTTAATGAATGATGGCTTTAGCTCTTCAGCCTATTAAGAGGAAGAAGAAAGAATGGCAGATTCCCTGAGGTAAGCCCTCTGTTTCTCTTTGTGTTTGAAGTCGCCCACAGAATCTGAGCACAAGGACTTGCCAACAAACTTTATCCCAAGGGTCACTTCAAGGCCAGCTTAGTTATGGAAAGCAATCTTCTCCTTCTCATAAAAAAATAAACAAAGAAATGTAAGGGTAAAGGAATGAGAAGGGGTGTTAGAGGAAGGTGTAAGTTGTCAGTCGCCTGTTTTTCAAAAGGACACACTGAAGCTGATACTTTAGGAAGGAAAGATTCTCATTTCCATCCAGTGCACCATGTATTGTTTAATGCTGTTAAGTTTATAAAAGATGTTATTCTGGATGATCTCAGAACCTAAGTGTCAGCTAATACGTTTTTTCATTAAGTGGATTAGTCATAAAGGTTTGATGATGCAATATACATAATGGCACTTGACTTCTTTGTGTTTCCCTTAATATCTTGTGGCAGGTGTTACATAAATGTATCCTTACCTGAAATGTGGTACAGTAAGAGATACACCATAAAGACAAATAAGCGTTATAATATCTTCGTATGTAAAGGAGCCATATATTGACTTTTTCTTTTTTCTTTTCTTTTTTCTTTTCTTTTCTTTTCTTTTCTTTTCTTTTCTTTTCTTTTCTTTTCTTTTCTTTTCTTTTCTGGATCCCATATTCATGTAACTTTGCTTCTGTCTTGTAACAGATAGTGATAATATCAATAGGTATGCCTTGCACATAGTCAATACTTACTTTTAGTTATTTTTCAATAATTTTACTTGTTTTCACACATCAGAAAGAGAGTTCTCTGAGCTTTTTAATCTATTGTTTGTAACTTTAGGTCTGTCATATTACCTTAACAGTGGAATATAAATATACATTGTACAGCATAGGACAACATAACATTATCTATCCAAAAAGTTTTAGATGTTTTGTATTAATTTCTTTTTTTTCTATTCAGTGTTCCATCTTGGAAAGGATGGAAGGAATAAAGAAAACTGTTTCTGTAACTGCAACAGAGAAAGAGGAGGATATCTAGAGTTTTTCTCAGTTTTGCATAAATCCTGTTTGTGGCTATGCACCTAAAGGATGTAAAGCTAATTGATTTAGGGGGGTTTTTTTGGCCTCTTTAAAAAGCTTTTACATTCCTGACTCAAGGAAAAATATGTTATTCTTTAGTACCTGGAAAAACAAAGGACCTTATAAAGGTCCTTATCCTTATAAAGTCAGAAAGGATACAAATACAGAACAGTCCTATATAGGTGTCTCTACTCAGATATCAGACTCTGATTCTAAAAACAATAACTGTTATTGATAGACTTTTCTATTAATCCTTGTCAATCCACTTAAAAAATTTATTGCACGATTTCGAATAGATGCTGTACACTTCCTTCGTGTGAATTTATGAAGTTTGTGCACATTTCTGTTTGTGTTTGTATATCCTCAGTATAAAAACAAAGAACAGGGTTGCATAAATTTGGTTTAATTAGGGCAAAACTATTACTACAGTTTATCTGGTAAGTATTCCCAATAGCTTTTATGGTGCTGGTTATCTGAAAAAAGACTAGCCCAAGCCACTTAGCCTCTATTACACTGTCTAGATCCTCCAGGTACTTGGGAAAGGTAACAGTGCCCATAGTGAACTGAATATAAAAATTCTCAGCCCACCTGTCAAGATTTTTAGGGGATGGCTTACTCTGAATTAATTTCCAGCTCTGTATTGTTGGGAAATGATGTATTTGGCATGTAAACTTGCCATATGTGGAAGCCAGTAAACAGCTGGCCTGCAGCTCCTCCCTCTCCATGCAGGTTATTACAGAGTAACCAATTCCCTTCCCAGCTTCCCTTCCCTTTGTTGGTTAAAATCTTGGCTACCAAAGCTCACCGCAGAAACCACTTGTCCCTAATAATTCAGATATTTTGGTTGTGAAATAATGGAGAAGTCACTAGTTATTTAGACTATTTATATCCAAAATGAAATAGGTGCTAGTATGTACTGAAGTAATCTTTAAAAAGCTTAGTTTTTTTTCCTGCGACTCTATAATAATCATCTCAGGTGAGAGTTTTCTGACTGCCCTACTAGAACATGTCATTTTAGATATCCTTGTACTCACACTGCTTCCTCTGTCGGCTACCTCAGTCATCTGCACAGCTATTAATAAAATCATGGTTATTGCCCACATATTTATGAAAAACATAATAAGTGTGAAGAGTTTTTGCACATGCGAACAACTGAGGACTCTCGACTTTTCACTGCTCTCAGGTTACCACTGCTGATTATCACAACCTGCAGAGTACATAGTCCAAACTGTGCTACAGATGTACTGTTCCCTTGTATTAGTCCAGACAAGTGCAATCCTTCTTTACCAAAGCAACCTTGAAATTGCCATGACATGAATTTTTCTTTCTCAGGTGACACATTTTTCATAAAGCAAGAAGATCTGATGACAGCTGCATTGACATAGAACTGTGTAGGACCATCTACCTCAGAAATGTTAGCTTCTCCATGTGCTATAATTCACAGCAATCATTTCTGAACTATTTTTCTGTTTGTTTGGACATTTTGAGAGTCAAGGTATTATTCATTCTGTCTCTCTCTCTTCCCTGTCTCCCAGACTAGTGCTAAATTCTGAGTAATCTATATCATTCCTTCTTAAATCTCTAATATCGACTGCCTTCCTCAAAGCCAAGGCATGACATTTGGTGGCATCAGATCCCTCCTCAGGTCCACTATCAAGTAAGCATACAAAGCACTCCATGAGCTAAAGCAGGCAAGAATGAGGGCGCCACAGACTCAGCTAAACCTTGAGTAGCAGCCTCAATGGCTTCCATACCTCCCATATTCTAAATGACTGTAACAACTAGTAACTATTCTGACAGGACAGTTTTTAATCAGAATTTTTCTTTAATCCTTAGCATATTTTTTTGCCAATTGGCTGTGAATAGAGTGAATGTTACATTTGTTTTCAGTCCACTTCCATGTTTCAGTTCCACCTCTGAGACTGTAGGACAACATTGATATCCAGTCCGAGGCACTCATTTTTACTTTCTGAAAACAGTAATGTATTGAGGAAATGTAAACTTTGTTCAGTCTCTCTCTCTTAATTTGCTCTTAATAATGAGTCTTACTTATGACTAAAGAGGGAATTGACTGCAAGATACCTATCTCAAAATTATCTGCAGAATTATGGAACTGAATTTTTTTTAACCTCGGTTTTGTATCACGTGAGGGCATATATATGTTTGTATGGGATGGAGGGACGAATAGCTAGTCAGTCATCTTGAACTTCCCTGCCCATCAGCTAGCACTCTCTGTTAAGAAGTACGATATATAATGGGTTGCTTTGCCTCCCAGGAGATAACTTTCTTTCTTAAAAGCGTCTGAAAAGAAATAACAGTCCAGTCATCCACAGCTTGACCAGAAGTGTTCGACACACAGTGCACTGTGAAAACTGGACACATATTCTACCTAAGAATTCTAGAAACCAGCTTCACTTCTAGAAATGTGACAGATAGACTGAAGTTACTTCTAAAGTCATAAAAAAGTTTAATTCAAACTTCGAGTAAAGCTACACTCTCTAATCCCGGGCAAAGGAGGCCTTGCTTTGCAGCTAAGAGTTGAAAGACTCTGATATTCAGATCCAGGAGTACATCTGACAAAACAGTCAAACTCCAAATCATGTCACCATGGACAGAACTGAAAATGGGGCCTCCATCCCACCTCATACTGATCTGTGAAAACCGTGGAGAGTGCAACACTGATACAAATAGACCAGCTGATCATTCATTTACCACAAGGATTTTCTGCCAGCATTTTTCAGCTTAATTTTAATATTTATTTAATCAGGTTTTCATTTTTACCCCTCCTTGCCCTTTGAGACGCACTAAGAGTGATAAAGAGAGTGAAGTTGTTAAATAACTTCTTCAAGTTCCTTTTATGGTTGAATCATTTTTACTTGAACTTTGAGGCAGATACCATTAAGTTTTTCAATATTACGTACCGTAAAGATTGTCACCAAACTATGAGACTGTTTCTTAGTAACATGACTCACAACTTAGGCTTGATAAACAAATTCATCAACACTTTAAACTTAAAGCATCGAATGCAAGTTGCAGCAAAAAGACACACCTTAGAATGGAAACCATTACCCAAACTAAAATAAAGAGGAAAGTGCTGTTAGTATTTTAAAAGTACTTCACCTATTGTGAAAATTCTCACTGATTTTACAAAACAGTTCTAATCTGTAAGAATGTATCCACCTCACAGGAATTGAAACCTAACATATTACAGCTTGAAAAACTAGGATTTCAATGCACTGCCAAAAAAAATTATTTTGCCTTGCTTTAAGAATATATGGAGGCTCCTTCAAATATTATCATGGATAAGTCATTATGTGACTTGCAGGTTCATACATCACAGCTCTTTGCCTTCAGCATGAAAAAGAGGACTTTTTGTTTACTTAAAAAATTAAACTCCCATGATTCTGCTGTTGAAAAATGAGGTGGGAAAAAGAGCGTCCTCACATTTTTGAAAAATGTCTTTTTCATTGAAGCGAAAGAGATAGGAAGAGAAAGAGATCATGTACACTCAGGGAAACAGAATGGTCTCTACTGACACAGGAAAAAGGCTAATAATAAAATGGGTGGATCACTGAAGGCAAAGTGACCAGAACCAAGTATGGAGCTGATTACAACATGAGTCAAAAATTAAGGTCTCAGCCTGCAACAAACCCTCCTTTGAATCCCAATAGATACGTAATTAATAAAGGCATGATGAAATAAGATTCATGTTTCATGACAGAGTGAGACCTCCCAGTCAGAATGCATCTGTTAGTAATAAAAAAATCCCTTCTGGATTGGGAGTTTAGTAATTCTCATTCATGCTTTAAATAGTAGATCACGGTATAAATCAGCATTATGATTTTAGGGGGTACAACTTATGAAATATAATATTTTGTTTCTAGCATTTCATTTACTGTAAAACCATTTTTTAAATATTCTGTAATAGTCATTCTTGGAGGGAGATTGATCAAATAATCATGCAAATACTAAAGTACAGCCTGCATTAATCTTAATTTTTTTAATTTTTAAAAGCTTATGAAAAGTAATTTAGCTATTATGATGGGAAGAGAGATTATTTTGACAGATTCTTAAAATCTGTAGAACAATGAAGATCAGTGTGTGTATGCATGCACTACATATACTTTGAGGCCTTGTCCTGCAGCTGAGAAACATTTGTAGTTTCTATTCCCAGACCTGTATGACTAGGTCCACTTAGATGGTACTCATAAATGGTTTATTGCAGGATAAGTTAGCTACATCGTATGGTAGTAAGCTTTAAATTTTGATCATTCTTTAAACAACTAACTAGGTTTCCTTCATTTGTTGTCAATTTCCTATAGAAAATGTTAGGAAATACTGGCTATATTGCAAATCTTGAGATATCCTCATTTGTTTTGCTGAGGTAAAACTACCACTAATATTTAAGGAAAAAAAAAAAAAGCTACATCAGTAAGTTTTATTGAGTTTTCCAAGCAAGCAGTTCTTTCTTAGGCAGTCTCCAATGCAGACAGACATGAGCAATGCCCATACCAGATGGCAGGACTCCCACTAAAAGAAGACCATGATGAATCTGTGTTTCCCACCTTATGAAGAAAGATAAATTCTCTGCACAGATCTCCTCCAATAATGAATAGCTGTAATTTTAATATCTACTAAACTCACACCTGTATCATTAATCCAAGAATAGGTCATCTTTCTAAAGCTGAGCAATTAACCGTTCTTCCAATCTAGTAATGGAAAACAAACAAACCAAAATGAGAATTTAGTACTGAAACAGTGTGAAGGAGAACCAAATTCCAGAAAAATGAAACACCTGTTTCCAATGTGCGTCAAGAGAAAACTTCCACCCACCTTCTTCTGCGGAGTTCTTTAAAAATGGAAATTGACATTTCTAGAGAAAGTTTTTCATCTAAACGTTTCAAGAAAAAGTGTGACATTTCCAGAATCCTGATTATCTTTGTAACCAGTCAGAAAATTATTGACTGAATCTGCCACAGATGATACATATTTGCAGTTATGCTGGAATTAATTTTTTCCCTAAAATTAATGGGTTTTTTGCCAGAGTTGACTTTGTTTATAGTAATTAAGTAGATTGTGAGGTCAAAGAGACATATTTTTACCATCATTTATCTGTTACACAATATACATGAAGACCAAATGGATGGATTAATAAATACTTAAAAGCAAAACACAAGGCACGTGAAAAATATTTCCCATGCCTTTTTCCTGTCACACCATGTTGAGAAATTAGTGGGCTGAAAACCTTTGTCCAAAGGCATGACAAGAAAATATGCTTCTGACAAAACTGGCCCAGAATTAAATACACAGAGGAATCTCAGTTTTTACTAAGAACAAATATCTAACTCTTCTTAGGAGATTAGCTGATCAGTAAGGGCATTAAATTAAAAATTTCCTAGCAGAACAGCACAAATGAGATGAGTAGAAAAGAATTTTTATTCACATACACGTTTCTTAGTATTAATTTTTTTGTGAGAAATATTCTGAAGAAGGTCATCCCTGCCAAACATATTTTGTAATAACAGAGAATGGGATCAATTGACCAAACCTGGAAAGGTGGTGAGAAGTGAAATGAAGGATAGCAGTACAGTTGCCTGGCAAGTGCTCCACAATACTGAGACCAGGTTTTTTTGTAGCAATGTAAGAATTCAGACAGACAATCTGTATTAAACACTCTAGCAGACAGAATCATTCATGGTGAGCTCAGAGAACATATACATTGTGCTGTTTAGATGTTCATGTAAGTCTAGGGGAAAAAAAAAAAAAGGAAAAAAATTTGATAAAATTACACTACATACTGCTAAATGGATTAATATCACTCAACAGCGTGCTATAGACTTTTTACTACTCAGAGCTTGTGGAGACAAACTGAGGAAGAACCAAGCATCAATAATGTTTGCATATCAGGACTTATAACAGGTCCCTTAAGGCCCAGGAGAATGGCAGGCCTTTGCTCTAGAAGATAATCAGGCACATGTGTTGGGAAACAAGCCAGAGGTCAGAATCCTACTTGGAAGCTTCAAAAAGTCTTCTATGCCAGAAGAAAGTAAGGGATGGATTTGAATTGTTTTCTTTTAGATGGGACATCTTTATGAGGGAGAGGTGCAGAAAATATCTGACAATACAAAAAGTTGTTGTCCTCAAAGAAGCAGGAAGAGGATACTGCCTCCTTTGAAGTGGGTCAGAAAAGTTTGTTGCTGAGTTAGGTGAAGCTGTCCTCTTCTTCTGGAGAACTGACAGTTAAAACTTCTTAAGAAATAGTATATAGGGATGGTTGTGGCCCTGATTGTCCTAGCTCACATAAACATAACTAAACACCACCACCACAAATATATATATATAGCATTTAACAGAAAACTGTGGCTTAAGTAAATTCCTCTTGGGGTTTTCTTGAAGTTCTAAGGACCTGCAGAGATTCAGAAAGTCACTGATGTAATTTATAATGAATAATTAACAGTAATACAAAATGTTAGTGCTCGCTAAAACAATGAATATTTGGCATGTGGGTAGATATTCCTTAAAAGCAGTGCCTATTTCCTTCAGATGATTGCATTAATAAGTTCAGTCGATTAGCATTATCCTGCTCAGGCAGAACAAGAGAAAAAAGATTTGGACAGCAACAAGACTTCAAAACCAGCAGTCTTCTATTACCGAGTTTCATTTTCTCAGCAAACTGAGGCATGTATAATCATTCAGGGAGCTATTTTACTTGAACATTCTTCCCCAATCATTAAACAATCTTACAGCAAGTGTAATGGAAAGAGCTTCATGAAAGCCAGTATTTACCAAAATGCTGGATCAAGCTATGCTATTGGAAATCAGAATAACAATGGTGTTCTCAAGAAAACAATGAAGATTTACCCTTTGTGACCACACACTTGCTTATGTCATAACTTACTTATCAAAGAGAAGATTACACCCAGTAAAACTATGTTCTTCACCCATCAGGAACAGCAAGAAGTTTTCAATTTATCTGGATCTTCCTTAACAAACTGTTCTTGTGATTAAAAAAATGCAGAAAATAAGCTCAGTTTGCCCCATCCTCTTAACTAGTTAAAATAAGACACTCAGAATGAACTCATAAAGTAAGAACAATTTCGAGATATTATTCTTAAGACTTTGTTTGTGAAACAACCTTTTCTAAGGTGTAGAAACAAACTCCAGGCACCAGATACTGTCCGGTAATAATTTAGAAGTTGTCCCACTTAGTATGCTTCTGTCATTCAGAATATGGAAGCTCATACTCTTTTAATATAGACAGATTTCAAGTGACATTACTTGAGACTGGCAAAGAATATACACATACATCACAAACATGCATATTATTACCAGCTTTTCTGTTTTCTAAAAAAAAAAAAAAAAAGAAAAGAAATCTGGAAATCACTTCAACAGATGCCTGTAAGAAAGGTGTACTCAGGAGTATGAGTGTATTGTTAGTTCTTCGGTCAGGGAGGCCAACTGCAAAGAATTTAATTTGGATTAAAAAAACAAAACTAACCAAAAACAACTGCTAAATTTAAAATTAATTTACTTGTAAATGTTTCCATCTTTTTCTTCCACTCACCTTAAGCTTTTCTGCCCTTCCACTTTCTTTGGAGAAATGTAACATTTCTGCCTTCTGTCTCAGTCATTTTTCTTTTTAGATGGTAAAAATACTGTGGTAGCCTCATGCCATCTGAGAGCAGTCCCAGACATTAACTCCTTCAGCACGTTGATAGCTTCTGCATCTGAAAGTCAGTGTACTTTCATTGATTTTTACCAATATGAACCAAAACATTTTTGCATATCACACTTACGGAGTTAGATTAACCACCATTGATAGATTTGGAAAAATAATACAGCAATACTTAATTTAATTTTTAATGTATTTCTGTTCTTCCACGTAGCTCTCCATCACTTTCAATTGGTGTTAAGCATGTGTTACATCTACTAGTAGAAAATTTGTGTTACTACTTTCATGCTTTAAATGCAGAAATATTAATCATTTTTGGTGTTCTGTGCCAAATACTGATTCCAAACGTAATCATAGTCACCCTGGAACACTGTAGTGATGCTGACAGGAAGACCACTGACTGTCAAGGAGTTAGTGATCCATGGAACAGCTAACCTGAGCAAGCCGAGGCCTGTGCTGGACTAAACTGCATGTACATGGTGGCCTTCAGGCCTTTGTTGCATGCACAAATCCCTTGGTAGCAGGGTAAACTCGGCCAGCATGCTGAAACAGAGGAGCCCGCAGGTACCTCCCACTGGGTACCAGCGATGACCTTGCCTTTGTCTACGAGAGTTCCAAGAAGTTCCTGTGTGAACCACCTTTTTGTTTCGCCTGTAGAAATGATCAATAGAGTTGTTGCCTTATAATAAAATGCTGTAATAGCTGACTGGAAGGGGAGAAAACCCTGCATGAATGGGGACTGCATGGCACGCTGTGCATGGGTTGGAGTCCTGTTCAATGCTACACCACTCACAGTTCCCAGCATCTAAAGTGACATAAGTTAACTATGCTATTCTCCTTTTATAATGTTAGCTCTAATAAGCAGTGTTTTAAATCACACCGTACAGAGTCTGAGTTCCTTTCTTACTGGGATCATGATGGATGAGAATTTTTCAGTACAAACAAGATACTGGGTCAAACTGCCAAGATGAAAACACAAGCTCCATCCAGCAGATGTAACTGATAGTTCTTAAGTTAAAGTAGAAGATCTCACCATTTGTGCTGCAACCTTTCTTAGAAAAAAGAAAATTATACATTGATCTATAGTAAATGAACTTATGACCTGTAGAAATGGATTTTTTCATGCCACTCAGAAAGGACCTAGGGCTAACGTAGTGGAGGAACCTCTGAAAGTAAATACAACTTTCAGTAAAAGGACACTTTAGGACAAGAAATGTTTATTTTATATGTCTATACTTCATCTCTGTCATCGTTATTTTCAAAGATGGTTACAACATGAGCAGCTCCAGAAGAAGTCCAGGAAAATGTAGTTATTCAATACCTTTGAACTAAAGTCCTTTCTATTGACTCTGTTAATTGCACTGTTGTGACGGACAGTGATGACCATTCTGCCTTAAACAATTCTTGGTACATAAAGTATGTTGGATCCAGGGTGGTGACTCTCTCTTGCTAATCTATCTTGATCACTCGCTGCTTCTTTCCCCACTCTCTCTCTCTCTTCCTCCTACCGCATATATCCTCATTGAGAAAATAAAAGTATACCTAGATTGGAGCTGACACTTGACTTTGTTTGTGTCTTAATTTCTGTCCCGGGGATCAAACAATTTAATCAAGGCACTACTGGTCGGGCCTTGAGAACAGTGAAAACATATATTCGTTAATGACAGATCTTTTTAATTTACTTTATCAGAAAATATTTTATAAACAATAAATGTGATGCATCCAAATCCTTTGCAGTGGAACAAAGATTATTCAGAACCACAACATGACCAGAAAATGTGTGCTCAAAGCCCAGAAAGCCAAACGTATCCTTGGCTGCATCAAAAAAAGGGTGACCAGCAGCTCAAGGGAGGTGACTCTCCCCTTCTACTCTGCTCTCATGAGAACCCCCCTGCAGTACTGCCTTCAGCTCTGGGGCTCCCAACACAAGAAAGATATGGACCTGTTGGAGTGAGTCCGGAGGAGGGTCATAAAGATGCCTAGAAGGCTAGAGCACCTCTCCCGTGAAGACAGGCTGAGACAGTTGGGGCTGTTTAACCTGGAGAAAAGGAGGTCCTGGGGAGACCTTAGAGCAGTCTTCTAGTACCTAAATGCAGCCTACAAGAAAGCTCTGGAGGGACGTTTTACAAGGGCATGTAGTGACAAGACAAGGGACAATGACTTTAAACGGGAAGAAGGAAGATTAGCTATTAGGAAGAAATTCTTCACTGTGAGAGTGGTGAGGCACTGGAACAGGTTGCCCAGAGAAGTTGTGGATGCCCCATCCTTGGAAGTGTGCAAGGCCCGGTTGGATGAGCAACCTTTGAGTGGAAAGCGTCCCTGTCCATGGCAGCAGGGTTGGAACTAGATGATCTTTAAGATCTCTTCCAACTAAACCATTCTATGATTCTGTGATGATTCTGTGTTACTACAAAGAGCTAAAAAAATTGTAAATTTAATATATGCTTTCACCCTCAGGATAATGCTAATTACCATGCATAGTTCTTTTCAAAGACCAGATATTGTACCAGAGACAAATGGGAAGTTGATTATATAGATATTCTAAGAAGCAAACATAATTCATAAAACTCCTCCTATATTCATGCATTACTGCTGACTAAGGTCACTTTTCTCTTACTGTTAAGGCAGAATAGTATAATTGTTAAGTACATTTTTCAGCAGTTATAAACAAGTGTCAGTAGAAAAGCTGTATGTGTTTATTCTGTGTGTGATATTGTTTACTCTTCATGGATTATTCTACTGTGCAATAAAACCTTTAATTAACCAGACTTAGTCGTTGGTTGTGTGTGAGGAGTTACATTGTATATCACCAAATTAGGCAAATACAAATATGCAGTAGATTCTACAGTAAAGGCTGAGGAAGGGCATCACGTTTAAGAAATAATCATCACAGATCCACCTTCAAAACCAAGGACTGAATGTCACTGAATGTAATATTAAGTTGATGTTATTCATTTTGAAACTAATGAAAAATGCAATAATAGAAAAGAAAGTCGTCAAAAACCAATGCCCAGTGGTTATATTGCTCACGTTAAAAATCTCACAGCAAGTGTGGAGACACCTACCTCATGTTTTATTATTATTTTTGATCTGTTGAACACATGAAAGAAGTAACTGCTGAACTAGTCCATAGTACAGCATGGACATATTCACATGTATGGGATACCTTGCCTTTCTGTCAAAGCAAGTAAACGGACTAAAATATGCAAGTTGCCATTGTTTCTGAGAGATTTAATACATGATTTGGAGCACTGTGCTTCTGTATTATTTTGTTGTGATTTTCTAGTCATTAAAATAGTGTAAGCCTGTAGCAAGTCTTTCTTAACATTTTTTGTATCATAAACATGACCACAGCTATGACAACACATAATTCTGACCGTGTCTAGAAAGATGATTTCTTACAATTCAGTTAATTTCATGTATTTGGGTACCCTGCAATTTAAATACAGAGACATTCTCTTTCTTGTTATGCACTTTTGACGCCTGTGGGGTTTGAAGAGTATTATCAAAGATATTCAATTTATCATCAAAGGAAGGGTTGTTTTCTTAAGTTGATGGGGTTGTATTTGGGGAAAACTGTTGCTTCATTTAGTAGATGTTGTTTCATCTGCCTTGTGAATCTTCTTCCAGTTCTGAGCAATAGTGATGCCAAATGGGACAGATCAGCACATTTCTTCTCAGTAATGTCAACAGGTGGTGTCTTCGGCTCTAACCTATAGAGAAATAAGAATTTGGGGAGTGATTTATTAATCAGAAAGCATCTGCTTTTTATAGGCTTTACGTGCTTTTCTGTTCAAAATGTTACTTAAAATTATTTGAGGATCTAAGAGAAATAATAATTAAGGTATATTTCATTTAAATAGTCACTGGCTTCTTTTGGAGCTTAGTTTGTGTTCTCTAAGTCTATAAAAAAAAAAATCAAGATTATGCTTTCATTGGTAATGGTCTCCACATTCTAATATTTTCTTCCTTAAGAATGGGACACTCAAAAGTGACTTGTCTGCTTGCACTACTGCTTGTATATCCTGTGTTGTAAAATGTGGCATCAAAGACAGCTAAAACCCACCATCTTCTTTTTTAATTAAATTTTATGGTATTGAAATTAAACACATATTTTCAAAATGTAGGATCCTGCTGTGCATGTAGATCAGTTTCTTGTATGTGCATTAAAATATGTATACACCTACCTAGCAATTCAAATACATGATTACCCCAATTGCATGCACAGTCATGGTACAGGTGTCACTGAGATGTTTATTGTTTACTAAATTTTGTCACACAATGATTTTGAAATACCAAATTAAATGTAAGTGAAACTGAGTTCTTGGGCTTTGCAGTAATTCTTGGAAATGACTGAGAGTTTTTTCATAGTATTGACTACCTTGTGTAGTTGCTTGGGAACTTACCTTCAACGAAATGTACCTCAATCTGCTAAACAATGCTGTAGTCTCTTATTTATCCAAGCAGAGAGCACAGGAAGTAATAATACAGAATTGCATAGAAACTGGTCTACCAATAGCCCTAAGCTTTGACATAGAAAGATTTTTCCAGATTATAAACCATTTCTTCCTCTAACAAATTATTGGCCATTTGGTGTTGTAGTGTTTTGACGTGAAATCTGTGAAAGATAGGGCCAGTATGAGTCAAAGTTGATGAGAGATTGTATTTTAGACTCGGTGGATCCAAGTAAGGTTCACTCAGTAGTGTATGCCTTTTCTTTCCCATTCTCTGAAATATCCAATTCCTTAAATGAAAGAGGTCTCCATGGATGTTTCAGGCTTGAGTAAATATTAAATTAGTGGGTTTTTAACTTCATCATTCCTTTTTTCAAATTTACTACATTTCCATCTTATCATACAAATCTTAGAAATGCATTAATGTCGACTTTCAAACATTATATTGACTTTCAGTTTCATGAATTAAACTCTAAATTGAAAAGTCAAATTGAAAAAATTACTGTAATTATAGATCTTGATTTTAATTTTATATTAATGCTTAATCGTAAAATCTTCCAGAAATCAGGAGAGGTCTGATAAAAGCAGAAACCAGGACAAGGTTTTGGAAATGTTAGGTCCTTGAAATGTATGCATTCCTTAGTCATGTGCAGCATTCCTTAGATATTCCGTTATTCTTCAACTACTGATGTTTTCTGGTTGGGTTGGGGGATGGGGTGATGTTTCACTTTTTGTTTGATTGTTTTTTCCTGGTGAGGCTTAATGACAAGTAGTAACAAGTTCAGACTGAATTTTTTTTAAATAAAAAAATGGAGAAACCAGAGAACAGCGGTTGAAAAGGTTAACAAGACAAAGGGTAGAACTGGAGTACCTATACGTGCACCTAAATATCCAATGTAAGTTGAAGTTTCACATGTATCTTTCATACCTGCTATGTATATACTGAGAAACAGAAGAAAAAAATTTCTTCCCACAGAGGTGCAGTCTGCTAGGTAGTTCCTACGTTTGATATATTCATTGGTTTGTGCTTTTCATATTAGATAAAGGAAATTTGGCAACACTCTTTTTATTTCGCAGCAGTGAAAAAGCTATATTTTTTTATTTCAACTTGATCACTACCAGGTTTAACAAAACTATACTATTATCCCAATGTATTTGGGCTTGCTGAAGAACTGACCTAAGAAACTGGAGTCTAGTCAGGATGTATAGGAAAGCTTGAAATAAGTGGAAGACATACAATGCAAAAGCTGAGAAAGCATAAGTCTTTAATTAGCAGAAGTCTGTCAGTCTTCATGATCTTGATCGCTCGAATTAAGATGTTATTCTTACACTAGATTTCTTCCTGTACATACTGAGGTTGAAAGCTTTTAGGGAAATGATACTTTAAGATCAAACAAGTTGGCGCATAAGAAAGCTTGGGCCTTGCTTCTGTGCACTGTTGGAGAAACATCAGTCTGAGTTACAAGTGCTCACCTACACAGCTTACAAAACTAGTCTATGTACCCTGAGCATCGTGTGGCAATGTAATCATTTGTACTTGACCCAAGATACATTATGCAGTATATGGTATAAACATATACCGCAACTTAAGCAAGGGGAGCTCTCAGAGTAATGGTATGAAAGAAAGAAAATCATTTACTTGTAAGTAGTGTACAACCACAGCTTCAGATGCTGAGGGAAAGGAGAAAAACTCACTTTTTGTTAAATTTATTAATTGGTTATAAAATAGTAAGGGAGAATAACTGCTTATAGATTTTTTGTATCTGTATGTCCTTAAAGAGGAAGGTAGAAACACAGTCCCTAATCACTGACCCAGAATTAGTGCCTTGCCTCTAAAAGTAATTCATAGAATCATAGAATCATAGAATCGTTATGGTTGGAAGAGACCTCACAGATCATCAAGTCCAACCATGTACCTGATGCTACCATGCCAGCTAAACCCACTAAACCATGTCTAGAAGGACCACATCTAAATGGTTTAACACCTCCAGGGGTGGTGACTCCACCACCTCCCAGTGCCTATCGACTCTTACAATGAAGAAGTTCTTCCTA
>NW_009607683.1:0-7847 GCF_000690535.1 Cariama cristata
CTGGCCCCGGCTCAGCCGGGCGCAACCCCCGCCCTTTGCATACAGGTGCTGTCCCCCCTCTCCCGCATCTTTCTTCTTCTTGCAGTTGAAAACGGATTTCAGTAACTATAAATGAGATTGAGGGAATCGTAAATTTCTGTTTTACCTGCACACCTGCCTGTTCCGTGGCGGAGTTTTGCCTTTTTTTGAGAAACAGGAGTATTGCTACCCCCCCGTGTTTCAGTGGAATGAACACATTCTGGTACCACAGGAATGAACAGCAAAGCACAAAAGAAAAACACTCACGGAGTTCGTTATTTTACAAGAAAGTTCTCTTTACAGCAGTAGAGCAATTAGCAAGGCTTAACCCTTTTCTAGTCAGTTTGATACCACCTTATCCCACAGAATCTCCATGCCCACACACGCAGGTTTTCACGTTCAGTACAAGCCACTGAAGCGCATCAGACCCACGGCGTTACATCAGGGACACACACAGCAAAGCTGTCCGTTCCTCTGCTTTCGCTGCCCGTTACGATGTTCCTCCAAAGCAACGCTGCCCAGAACAAAACCAGCTTTACCCGGTGATGACCAAAGGATCCTAGAAGCTGAGCTGTTGCAGAGGTGGAAGAGGATCACTATCGTGGAAAAACTCCGCAACTGATTGCACACTTGATGGCTCTGGGGGACTAAATAAGACCCCATGCGTGTCCATCTTCCGAGCGCTGGAAGGGAAACCTGATGCAGCTAAGATCACGGAGCCATTCATTCCCGTTTCAGGGTCACCACAATCTATTAAAGTGAGTATGGTCCCAGGGAACAGCCGCAGAAGAGAAGTTGCACTGTTAACAGGCAGTGACTTCCAAAGGCAATAACTTGTGATGCAATCACAATATTTATCATAGCAAAAATTCCCCAAATTTTATTGGAGTAGTTTTCCTTTAGCCAAAGTAATAGTTACTTTCTGGACTTACGTACCTTATTAAGTAAATTCTATTAAGATCCACAAAGTTGCCGAAGGTAAAATAAAGGATTAAAGAGTTAAGTGTATTAATTCAAGACGGAATATTTATAGTTTCATCAAGCAGAGGTAACTACGTCACGGTAATGTCTTTTTTTTTATACTCCTACCACATAGCAATGGTTTTATCACAATTCTCTTCTTTAGGGAGAAAAATCAGCGTCACGACTAGAAAAGAGATCATTTAGTTTTGGTCATTGTTCAGTGCTACACGTACTTTCTGTACTTTGTTCTAAAAGGTCAATAAGGAGCAAAGAAGCACTGCCACTCACGGCAACTTGTGATGTTCGCTTCTGCAGGGAATTCAAGATAGAATATTTATGGTTTCATCAAGCAGAGGTAACTAGGCCATGGTAATATCTTTTTTTTATAATCCTACCACATAGCGATGGCTTTATCACAATTCTCTTCTTTGGGGAGGAAAATCAGCATCACGACTAGAAAAGAGATCATTTAGTTTTGGTCATTGTTCAGTGCTACACGTACTTTCTGTACTTTGTTCTAAAAGGTCAATAAGGAGCAAAGAAGCACTGCCACTCACGGCAGCTTGTGATGTTCGCTTCTGCAGGGGACTGGGAATCAGGACTCATGTTTTTATCTACAGGCCAGGAGAAACAAGAGAACATTGTACAAGCTGGGCCTTGCGTCACAAGTTTAAAAAGATGAATCTGACTCTGAAAAACCTACCCTACATTTACCTTTCACACCTTTCTGATTGCCTCATGAGGCAACTCCTGCTTTGTTGGCTAAGTAAGATGTTTGGTGTCTTACAATTTCCACTGTAAGTGCTCACTGTTCGCTGTAACTTATTTTTTTTCAGATTATACCTCAAAATGTATCTAAAACATACTTCATTTCTAAACTAATGCCATATATCATTAACACTTGACAACGAAAAGGCTACATAAAAATGTCATTGCATTTATCTGTTCATACCTGTTGAATACAGTAAATATAAAAAAAATGCTGTGAAATATCACTACAGTTACAGATACCATTAAAATAGCTATAAAATGGAGTGAATGGCAAAGTTCCTTGAGTGCAACCATTACAACAAGGTCTGGACCGCAAGGCTGTTCAAGAGGGACAGCTTTTAGGATGACTTGCTAGTTCCCAAACTTTTGCTTCCCCCCCGCCCCCCCCCGTGCTTACCATGTACTTGGCAACAAGGAGTTAGATTAGGTTAACTTGAAATTAGCTTTGGGTGAGCTTTCTTCTGTGAGATGCAAGTGAATCTCTTCCCTTCTGGTATCTGTGTGCTCTGGCAATGGCACGTCAAGGGAAGTGATTTACGCATGCACAGCATCAGGGTTCTTGTCTTCGTATTACACGTACACAACTGGCCCCAGCTCCAGTAAGAAAAGGGGTAGGAGAACAAGCAGATTATTACAGACTTGAGACTTAACATTTCAAGTCATATTTTCAGGGACATTTTTTAAAGAGGAAACTATTTACTAAAATAAAACCAGATGGAGATCTAGGGAAGCATGAAACTAAGTGGGAATAAGAGGGAGCCTGGCCACAGTGTTTCCAAGCGATGAAGGGTCTGTCTCATAAATCTCAGGGTATTCGTTTCAAATCTTTGTCAAGGTAAAAAAACAAAACAAAACAAACTTTAAGATAGGACAGAAGGACACAGATGAACTTCTGAATTAAAACCTTTTTCCCTGGGCAAAATATCAAGCTCTAGAAGAGCACCCTAACTCCAGACGTGTCTCACCAACTGGACTGTCAGAGGCACAAGACCGCAAGAGCAGACATCCCTACCCTCACCACAGAGATGAATGTGACGGAAGGTGCTGTGCATCGTGTTCCAAATAGGTTCAGAAGGGGAAGGCACACAGCCTAATTACAGGGTAATCATCTTTATTAGCCAGCTGTAAGAGTCTGATGACAAAATATATCAGGACCCCAATTACAGGATGATGTTCCCATCACTCAAGGAAACAAACATGCTTAGATGTAACTTCAGTCGTGATTACAGGGAAGCCAGAGCCCTTTTCCTCATCCTCTGTCTTGTCTCCTTCATCACAGCTCTTTTAACACTTCCTCGTTTGTTCATGGGTACCTTTGCAGAGACGGAGGGTAAGGGAGAGAGAAAGAGCAGAAAAAACCTGATGATAAAACACAAAGTCCCCATCTGTACAACAATACCAAACCCATGGCAGAGAGCTTGAAGCTCTCCGCCTACGGCAGTTCTACACCGCCCTCCTTCAGTAAGCAGGATTTCCTCCTCCCACTCCCACCATCACCCTGGAACAAAACTTTCCAATGTATCTTACTTGAAAACCAAGAACTAGAGGTTTTTCTTTTAATTATTGCATACTACAGTTCAAAACGGAAAATATAATGGAATGGAATAAAATTACATGATACATTTTCCAAAACCCATGTCTCTACTGGGATGTTTATCTCGTATCTGGTAATGAGAAGCGGCTGCAAAAATCTCTCCTGTTCAGCAGCAAATATGAGCCAAGATCTCAAACCTTGCTTGCAGAATTCCAGGTAAGGCCATTACAAGTCATAACTAAACAGCTTGAATTTTCTCAAAAGTCACAAGGATGAAACCCAAACTCCTACATTTTCACGAAGAGGAGAGCATAGAAAGTTCTTTTGCTCCTTCTGGACCTGGTAACAGCGCTGGGGCCATTCAACGTAAAGACAAACTTTTTCACCAGGGAAAACTATGTTCCCTCCCAGTGCACCCAGAGCAAAAGTCTCTATTCAAAGTATAGAAGAGCTCATTGCAAAACGCTAGCTCTGCCAGTACTAGTGTACTAATCCTCCTGCCCTGGTAAAGGAAGAGTGAGACGAGACGTAAAAGATAGACGTATGTTCTGTATTTTCTATAGAGCAGTGGATCATGCCTGTCAGATTTCCTAAAAAAACTGCTGGAAGGCGTGACGCCATGTGGGAAAAGACCTGGACTCCAATTACACAGATAAATTCTTACTCCAGGAATGAGAAGTGCTTAGACTAGGCAGAGGATCATAAATTATGCTCTTACTACAGAGTTGCCAAGGCTGTCTAAATTGCTCTGGAGCATTAAGTCAGTAGAGCGGAGACCCGAATCACGATTACAGGGAGGGTGCATCATCCACAGTCATTTTTTTCCCTCTCTCTTCTCAGACTTTTTACTGTGTCTCCTTGTTTGCTTAGACTTTCTTGTATGCTTTCTCTCGCTTGTAAATTTATCTTTGATGCACTGTAAACATAAATTCTTACAAACACAGTTATTGTGTTTAGGAACTTAATACAGGGATGACACACAGGATCACTTGATAGGCACAAAAGTCTCAAAAGACTACCGCAGCTAAGCAGTAAGCTGTTAGTCAGGTCGGGATTGCACACACGAACACGGCTCGCACGGGGCAGGGAATCAGCACCCAGAATGTGGTTCAGAGCCTCTCCCCCAAAGAGGTCCAGGGGAAGAAAGAAGTGGCCCAAGGGGAAAAGGCTGCTGCTGCTTGACATTTCAGTTGACCCCAGCGTGACAACACAGGCCAACTCACTAGGAATTCTTGGAATAGCATCTATGGCAAAGAACTGTTGTTTGAGTATATTAATTAATACTAAAAGTCACAAGTTCAATGATAAGTTTATTCTAGTTATGGAAGCAGCACATCAGTTTTTAATTTCGTATTCCCAGTACAATTTCAGCAGCCCATCATGCAGCAGGTACCAACACCAGCGCAGCTCTTCAGGGAGGAGCCTGCCTTCCTTACGGCCCCAGGGGAGTGCCGGGTCCCAAAGAGAAGAGTCCTGCCGGTTTCTAGCTCCCTATCACTAACATCTCTTCTGCGGGATAAAATGAAGTTTATATTCCCCATCCTTCAAGGTGCTGAGCACTCAGGACCTTGTGGGAACAGCCAGCTGAAACAATAGGAACGGTTCATATAGGGCAACGTGAATGCTTGTAGACATGATTTGAATCTTTGCCGAGAGTTTATTTGGGTGCCTGGTTGTGAATACCTGTGTCTCAGGACAAGCAGGCACACAACTGTTGCTGCTGACAGAAGGGAGCTGGTGAGAAAGCGTAGGGACAGGGCAGAGCTTCCCCTTTTGCCACCGTTGCGCAGGGAAATCAGCCCAAGCAGGGAGAAATACACAACTAACGCGCTGGAAAAACGTGGGCGGAGATGTCCCGGTTAGGGTTTCCTAATTCTGGAGCTGTTCCAGGCCCAGCTCCTGCTCAAGGCAGGACAATCTGTCATCAGAGAGCAGTAGCACGATGGAAAAGTTCAGCTGTTCCCTCTTCCCTTGAGACACCGCCTGCATCGGGCAGAGCCGCAGCCGGCTTCAGGCTCTGGCTCCTTTTGCACCGGTCTGCCAGAGCCAGCAAGCTCGTGTCTCTAGCTTGGCACCTGCAGGATTAAAGAGAGCTCAGAAACCCGACATTTCAGGCAGTCTTAATGACCTACACTACACCTCTGAGTAACTCATGGCTTAAAATGTGAGGAGGTGTAAGTTTAATGTCATCGGTGTGGGACAGGAAGGAAAGGGCGCGGAGAGCACGGCACGGCACAATCCTTGTGGTCAGGGGTCCTCGGTGAAACCTCTGCGTAAGTACTCGGGGCTAGTAACGGAGAGTTAGTCATAGCTATGCACAGCTCGACACGCTTCACTCAAATACATGGAAAGAGACTGTGGAATCAAGATGAAGGAGTGGAACTTAAATAAATAAATACCTTACAGTCCAAACACTGCAAACAGCAGTAACAAATGACTCCTCAATCAATCATAAGCATTAATTATAGCAGGGGAAACCACGCATACCTAGATACACGGGTCCTTATTGTTTGGTTTTGTTAAGTCATTTCACATGAGTCATTAGAAATGAAGAGCGGAGCCGAGCACAACCGCTGAGTCACAACCGTATCCATTCCACAAATCCTGACATCCCGTTTTATGTTAACATTCAGGGCCCCGAGCATCCGCTCCAACCCCACTCCCTTCCCAGGAAAAGAAAGCCCACGCACCTGGTCTGCCAAGCAGGTTTGGGATAATATTCTTTGTTCGGGTGATAGTTCTCCCTCCCTTTGAGGTGATCCCGTGTTGTCTGCTCTGCAATTGTTTTAGGGTAAGGAAGAAAGACTGCCAGGAGCATGGCAACTTGTTGGAGAAAAGCCTGGCTTCTAACCCATTTTACGTTTGCTTCATCTAAAATTCACAAGTTAAAGCTGAAGGACGTTCCCAGAAGTCCCAGCTCCTGCTTCAGTAAGTCCTGCAGTCCTGCCTAGACCTTTTCTACAACATGCACAGCTTCTACAAGATTTCGGTTACTGCCAGTTGGTTTTTAAGGCAAAATCCTAAACTCTGAGGTAAGGAGCCGAAAGATTTTTCCTGCTACCTTCGGAAACTGTCACTGAGGAGAGAAGAGAGTTCACAGATTTTGTTTCTGTTTTGTTTTTTGAACTTCTCCAGGAAGTCATCACACAGAACTTATTTTTTATAACTCACACTTATTTAAAGACCCAGGTATTACTGTTAACAAAGTTCACCGTAACAAAAAATTAGGATTAAAAAAAAAAAAAGAGTAGAAAAGGGAAAAGGCGGGTGTAAATCAGTTCATGCCACACCATTTGCAATATCTTGCATAGTACCAGGCACCCTATCCCAAGTGTAGTCCTAGGAAGACAGATGAACACCATCAAAAGTTTAAACATCCTGAGAAACGAAAAACCTCGGAAAGCAAATTAAGGCGAGGATGTAACAGTGCATGAAAGGCAGAATGGTACAGCACAGTTTGCTGTCTCCTGTTCTCCCCGGCACAGGAAGCTACAGAGCCTTCGGCAACTTTCAGAAAGAAGAAGAAGGAAAAAAAAAAGAGAGATACTTTTCTTCACAGGTGATTAGATTGCAAAATAATTAGAATCATCAGAAGAAATTATTCAATCGAAGGTCAACAATACTCTGTTATCCAGATTAGCAAAAATGCTGCCCGGTTTTCCCACGTCAAGCCGAGCTCTCACTACGTAAGGCAGAGACGCAAGTCGGGGTAGGACAGCCGGTGCCCTCGGGATTTCTCACGTGTCAGCCCGGACCACCCCGTACCAGTCACTCCTAGAGCGGGCAGGGCGCGGAGCAGGCGGATGGGCAACGCTGCCCGACGATCGAGCTGCAGTTTGACCACGACGGAGCTGCTGACAGACCCCTCGCGTGTGGCTTTCCTCCACGGCCGCGTTCCTCCCATAGAGCCAATCCCTCCGCACCGCTAGAGATGCTGGAGTCGTGGCTGCAGAGGCGTTTCCCACTCTTTTTCCAGGAACTTAAACTTTCAAAACACATTTGGGAAGGCTGAAAGGTTTCAATACTTGCTCTCCAAGAATAAATTACACTTGTGTAAATATTTTTGGTAGTTAGAAAAAATAAGTTGGATGGGGGGAAAAGGGGAAGCTTGGAAACTCAAATGTTTTTTTATTTTGAATAAGCATATAAGGCACTGAGAAATACAGCCATATCACAAGAAATTGCTAAGGTTTAGCATCTGGACGGTCAAAGCAGCAGTCCCTCGGAAGTCACGCATGTGCTCAGCGAGCTGGATGAAGACATCGAACACTCGTACCAGTGGTTCCAGTTCTACTTTTACTCCGGGCTGCTCCTGAGCTCTGCTTCGGATAAACGAAGGCAGCGTATTCTGCCACCAAAGAGACAAAGGCCTTAGCTACAGATGACTGCTACACATTTTACTCTTTTTCCTTTGCTTCAGCCTTAGGTCATCAGGTAATTGTTAGTAACATTTTGTATTCATGAAAGCTGAGATTTACAGCCCGGAGAACTTTTTGAAAGCATCCTAGCTACAGAATTTATTAACAGAACACAGTATTTTCCTAAACGTGATCCCCCCCCC
>NW_009607683.1:7860-40767 GCF_000690535.1 Cariama cristata
CTAACATTAAAATCTTTTGTTAACTGTTTAAAATCTCTTTTCAAACACTTTATGAGAATACCATTTCCTCTGGCTAGCGGATTACTGAGATGGTTAACTATGACCAACTCTTCCTCATGCTGAAGGATTGTAGTGCCAGGAAACACTTCACTCAAGAATCCCACAAAGCCTCAGTGTCTCACAAGCGGAGACTTTCTACTCATGTTGATAAACAGAAGAAAATAAATATTATACTACTTGCTAGCCAAACAGCACTTCCTTCCAACACTCTTGACCTTTTTAAAACTGTCACTTTTCTTTTAATGGTAACATGATTAAGGGTGTAATTGGAGATCTGTATTTGCTGATGCCTCTAGGGTGGTGTTCTCCTAACATCTGAAAAATCAAATACAACCCATGTATGTAGCTTTAAGAAAATATAAACCAGAAAATCATAAAGGTAAACAGGTACAAGAAAAACAAGATTAAAAACTCATTCTCCTTTTCCAAATATTTTTTTTTTTTGCAAACAGGTTCGGAAATATTTCTAGGAGTTCTGCCATCTCCTCTATCTCCTGTACAACCGTGCAACTGCTAAAATCTTGTGCGTGACTGATATTCGTAATTAGGCAGCTCCATCACTTTTGCTAAGGACCTTCAAAAGAAAAGAAGAAGAAATTCTGTGAAGTATTTGATATTTTCTAGTTATGAATATTGTAAAGGAAAAGACATCAAAGGCCCTGCAAGTGGAAATCAGGAAGATTTCAGGATTGGAGCATGAACTGAAGAAACACCTATAATGCGGTTATTTGAATTTTCATGGCTCTTGTAATAATCTCCTTTACAGGGCACTAATCACGTGAGCCTTCTCTTGCTACACTCACACAAGTAGGAAGCCTTTGGATTTTTCATGAAAAGGCATCATCAGTAGCTCGTGAGGAAACCCAAAACGTTCTCAAGAGAGACTTCAAGTCCCAGTTATTTGCAATAGTTGTAACCACACCTTCCAGATCCCTACATTTGAATATAACATAATGTCAGTTTAATTAAAGGCGTTCAAGGCTGCTAGAAATGTGGTGGTTTTTTTTTTTTTTTTAATTCTAGGAACTGACAGATAAAGAAATTACATGAATAAATCATTACAGTCTGCCCACCCCCCTTTAAAGTCCCCAACACAACTGTACCAAAAACCTCAGAATTATCTGGGTCCAACAGGCATTACTACCACATTCTTCTAATTAGAACTTAATCTCTGTGATTTCGAAAGGGTGATTATATTTTACCTCCCTTATGAAACTTTCAGAAGCAACACTGTTTGTAGACACCCCTCCATCTTTTTTTTTTTTTAAACACAAAGCAAATTACCAGAAAGAATTATATAAAAGATTTAATATGTGTTAAAATCTGAAGAACTGCTTTTAAACAAAAAGTCACTAAAGTAATTTTTGACACAGTAACTGACACATAGTTGGGGTATTCCATAAATTCATCCCCAGTTACAGCCTCAGACATCCAAATTCGCCATTACTGAAACCGGCCACTAAGCTTTTGCAGGGTTACATCCTGCCTGCAATCAGGATACAGCACCCAGACAAAATATACTCTAAAACTGAAATCAAACTGAGAGCTTTCAGGACTCCTATGCATGAGTTAATACTTCTAACTACAGAAATCAGTGACTGAGGTTGTCATTATTGCCTCATAAAGGCACTTTTGTCCCCTATTTTGAAAATTTTGCATAAAATTCTTAAAAAGGTATTTGGCCTGGAAAAAAAGTAAGAATCCACATTTAAAATTACTGAAGAGCTCTTGACTCTCAGGATTACTAACAACTGATCTTGGCTTTTAAAAACAACAGTAGTGACAAAACCATCTTTTCAGTATCTGGCAAAACGTAGAGAAAACCAAAGCCAAACAAAATCACCTGCACGTGGTCATCTTTTCTCCACTGCCATGAAGCTGTACGTCAAGATTAATAAATAGGCTTATTTCTAATAAGCTTAAGAACAAAATACAGAATCAAGGCTTAGTAATAATACTCTGGGAGCTGCATCACGTGTCCTACCATTGTACGAGCTTCCTGGACTGTAATTTCTCCAACAGGAACTCCCATACTACTTAGTTGGGAAAAGAGGTACAAGGTGTTGCTTTTAGAACTAGGACGGGGAAATGGACGCCTGCTGTCGGTATTTAAAATGCAGAGAATTTGAACTGATCCCCCAAAGACTTACTTAGCTGGGGCTGGGAAACATCTTCCCCAACAAATCTCAATTTTCTAATGAAACAGGGTGATTTACATTATGCAGCGTTGAAGGCGTTTAGGAAAAGTTCAACCCCTAAAACGGCTAGAGATCTTCTTTGGACAGTTCAGCACTTTAAATAATCAGATACAAAAGCATGCCTCTCATCTCTTCTCCAAAATCTCACTTGGTAGGCAAAAAGCGTGTTGAGCTTCACAGTGCATCCCTTGGTAGGGATTAATCTTTTGGCGTGTATCTTCTGGTAGAGTGGCATGATCCAAACCATCGTAAGCAAAACCCTCTTTTAGATGCTTTTGCCATGCCTACAGATACTCCATTGTTCAAAACACTAAAATTGATACCGTAAATCCTGAGATGTTTCACATTCAAGATACTTCTATGAGACTGTCTCTTTATGATTTAAACCAAAGATCAGTCAGAATGGAGATGTGCTCTATAATTAGTAAAAAAATAACTAGATTCTCTGTGTTGTGTAATAATTTTACTGAACAAATAGCTCTCAAGATGTATTTTTCATAATTTTTATATACAAAAACCATAGAAGAATAAAGCTTTAAGTAATGGTTTTACAGAATAGGTTGCAATTAATCATGGCATAGTATGTTCCCAGATATTCAACACCAAGCTCACAAGTCAGAAGCATCTATCATCAGGCATTTAAAATTGTAACATGCCCTTCTCATCTTTGCAATTACAAATGATTTTTAAGATGGCCCGCTCTTCAGCGGCACTTAGCTTTCACCCAATGCAAATTAATCTACAAACAAGTACTGAAATGCTGGAGGTCTGATTTAGGGACAACATTCAGCATTACCTCAGACATTTATTACATGATAAATTAATTTACTAAATGGAAAGTTTCTCTTAAGTAACTTTGGGTAACTTAAACACATTTAGTTAAGGACAACACACAAATATAACTTAAAAGGTATCTTCTCCAAACAATGAGCTTGTGCTAACATGCAGAATAACACCACTTGCAGAATTTAATTAGTGTAGCTTTTAAAGCATTTGCAAACCATAGCAAGTACATTTTTCCTTGTCTATTTGATTCAGGGGCTATGGCAGTTCAAATGCCATGTTAGCATTTTCAAGGCTACTTTAAAATGAAATGTAATCATACTAATCATAATTTACTTTTTTTGTACTTAATTATTTCATTGTAGTCACATTTTATTAAACCAAACAAATAAACAAAGGTCAGAATACTAAGTATGAGTGATTGTGCTTTATGAATTATTTCTAACGTGCCTCTAAAAAAAAAACCAAACCAAAACCATCCAACTTAACAACCAAATTTAAAAGTCTGGGATAAATCTATCAGAAAGCCCAAACCAGTGAGTTACCAAAATATTAGCAAGAACAAGGTTTCAGAAGGATGCAACAGTGTCATTACATTTTGAATTCTGACATTTTAAAGCCTTTACTTCCATTGATGTAAATTAATTTTTTTACACCCCCTCTTTTTTTTTTTTTCCCTTTAGATCACAGCAGAAATCAAATCATTAAGTGTGAGTGCGTGATTACCCATGCTTACTTTAAATGGCAGACAACACAAGTTACAAAAACCTGGACCAAGACGACAGTAGTTCACAAAACGTAAAACAAGGTTAACAGATACGCCTTCTTTAGGATAATACATAAGAAGGGTTTATAGGAACTTTCTATCAACAGCTCATTTCAGACTATGCAGTGTTTTCTCCTCCCTTCCAAAGGTCTGTGAAATAACGTGGTAAACATGTTCTCTTCAATATTCACTTCAGTAAGAGTTTAGTTGCAAAAAGATTATACTTGCATAAATATAAAAACGCATGATAAAGCATAAGACTTTTAATTAGTAAGCCAATCATAAATAAATTCACCTAAAATTAACAGAAGAAGCAGTCGTGTTCCTTCTACATGGGTATTTTTTTTTTTTTAAAGCATGTTTTAATAGTCAACTTCATTGTCTAGCCTGGGACAAAACAACTCATCATTGAGCACTCAACAATTCTGCACACTGAGCTAAGTCTTTTTTTTTTAGTTACATTTTTTACATTTTCTTTACAAATGTTATACTTATGTACATTATATATTTTATTTCTACAACTGATGTACTTTACTGAAATTCTACAACTTTCACAGGGAATTTGCTGAAGTCTTTAGTAAATATGAATCATTCCTTTTAAAAAGAAATTCATATAAACAACCAACATACATCACTGCCCTTGACATCTCTGTTAAGAATTTGGATCCGGAAGGGCTACTATAATAAATGTAAAAAAAAAGGCTTTACCTAATTGTACATTTCGTTAAGAAATATCATCCCACATAGCTACATAAATTCACCAGCTTGCAATAAACAGAGCACCATACCGCTGCACAACTGGAAACGTGTTTAAACCAACTTAAAGTTTACTAGTGAAACAGCTTCATCACTCCTAGCACTTTTAGACTGAAGTAAATCTGCAAAATTATTTTGGAATCATATACTTCTTGAGCTGTCAAGCTTCCAAAACAGTGCTGGCCACTGTATACTGTGAAGAATAAGCATCCACTTTTGTAACTTCCCATATGCTTCTCTTGGCCCATGCTTCCATCTGAAGTCAGGATTTTTCTTCTATTTATTCCTTGTTCACTTACAAATCTGCTGTTGAATATTAAGTAAGAACTCATAATATGAGAAAGCTGCTTCTGTCCGATCCTCAATTAAATGCTGAAAAAAATCTGTTTTGGCAGGGTTCTCATCTCTGAAAGAGGAGAGGAAGGTATTTTAGTCCAAATACTGAGCAAAAAATACACTGTAAATTTAAGCAGAGGCATACGTTCTAAGGAATTGCTTATTGTCTTCTGTAGTTTAGATTCAGTCCAAAGATACTACAATTGCAAATAATCCAAAGTTTAGAAAAAATCTAAAGTTTGTAATACATTATCAGGCAGCATCACCTTTTCAAGAAGTATACAACAGTAGAGAAGTAGGTGAAATAGCATTTAAAGTACCTTGTAGAAACACAAAAAAGGAAACATAAAAATGATGTCGTTTAGAAGTTAAACATGCTAGTGGCAATGAATTCTGAAAAGGTTAAATTAAATCCTGATAAAGGTTAAAAAAATGGAAGATTTACATCTCTGGTTACATGTAATCTCAATCGTCTCCCCAGTTTTTCTTATTGGGCAACAGAACAGAGAAGGTAAACATGTCAGAGATCCAGTATCCAAAATTATTGCCCCAATAAAAATTTGCTGCAACACAGCATATATTTGCTGCGGCACAATCCTCTGTACTGGTGTAGTACAGCGTGCAGTAAAGCTCTGCTATTTACTATGGTCTCTCAGCACTACTCGCAGTTCAAGCAGCAGCCACAATGCCAACAGTTGAAGAGCTTCAGTCCTATGTTTACACGTTATTCAGCTGAGTAAGAAAGCCATCATGTTCTCTAAAACGTGATCTCCCATCTGACTCAGTAAACTGAGTACTCTAGAGAAGACAAATGAAATGTAAACTCAAGTATAAATATTTTATAGAATTTAACCTTCTTTAAGCAGGTCATGGCTTGAAAAGGCTTCAGGACTTACCTCATCTATCATAAATCAACTGCTGTCCTATGTAGCTCACCAAGAAATACGTACAATTATTAAAACATCTACACATTATTAACCTTATTCGAAAATTTTTTTTTTTTTAGTATGTATGTAAGTTATAAAAGCCATACCAGAAATTAACTATTAGTAACTGAATTTGCACTAGATTCAAAGATGACCTTTGTTGCTAAGGGGTTTTAGATAACAGCGCTATGTCAACTGGAAAGAGAATGTTACTCAGTTTCTTCTGGGCCAGATACTCCCACTTTTCATCAGTGTCCATTAGAAATTGTAAATACAAGTTGCCAGTAATTACTCAGTATCTAACAGAAATACTTACTTTATTACTTGAAGAACTGGACTTAAAGGTCTACTGTCTCTAAGCCAAGATATGAAAGATCGCGTCCTTTCTGAAGAAAGTGCATCTACCTCAGGAAGCTGTGTCTGGTTGAAGGTAATTGAAAGTCGTCATCATTTTTCATTATCAAATATATTTTAAAAAAAAAAGATCCTGATGGTCATAACATGACCCAAGCCACAATTTCTATTGAGAAATTGCAAACCATGGATTACAAATACACATCTTTAATTCAGTTTAAAGTACAAAAAGTCACTACTATCTGTCCTGTAGGAAGCAGTACATTTTTAACGTAAACTGCCTTTTCAGTGCAAAAGATTTTAGAAAGCAAGCTCGTTTAAAAAGTCATTTTTTCAAAACGCTGCTTTTGCCACTTTCTTGCTTTTATCTTCCTCTGTTAATCAAGTTCCTACATGTTGCATTTTGCATCACTGAAAAGATGAACAAAGCATGAAGTGAAATCTGAATTGTAAGCAAATTTCAACGCCAAGATTATACTGGACTATTTGGTTGGGGAATGAGCTGAAAAAATAGAATTAAAAAAACTTGAGCCATTCACTGAGCTAAATATACCACCTCTTAGGCCAATATAACCTTTTAAGACGATATGATATAAAAAAACTGATTACAGATTTAAAAGTAGTTCCTTTGCTACCTTTGTAGTAAATGAATCGACAACATAATTTAAAAGCAAAGATGACTTCTGTTTATGTCAATTTTTTTCCTCTCATTTTCATTATACTAGATGCTATATAATCATGGGAAGAAAGTTATCATCCTTCCCTTATCCAAGTTCTTCCTGAAAACTCTGTCAACTAATACTTACCATCAGTTGATCAGAAGGCACAGTTTTAAATTGCTAATACAGGCAAAATACAAAATTCTGAACAAGCAGTCCAATTTTACAGTGGTCTTAAAGCTCACCACTCTTAACCTGTTCTTGTAATTACCACTTGTCACTTACTTCTTCGCCTTCATACTATGTAAGCTTTATAAGAAAATATCTTCCTATGTGTTTCTACAATGATTAACATATTTTTGGTACTACCTGAATGCAGTGTCTTAAAGGGGTCCATCCTTAGCTGTCACTTGTTGACATTTTGGAATCACTACCCACAGAAGAGGGGTCTTCTCTTTAATTCCTGCTCTGTTTCACACAGAGGACTATAGGTACAGGTTATAATCCCTCCACCAGAACACATGTCCAAGGGTCTTTGATGTTGTTTCTTTTTGCCTCAAGGCTTGGAAGCTGAGCAAAACAACTCTTACCCTTTACTTAAAGGCCTATCACATCATACCACAGACTTGGTATCTTACACCAGGTCTGGAGAACCCAAGGCTTCTGAAAACCATGATATCAATAAAATAATTCTAATCTTAACAATTAACACATCTGAATAGATATTTTTTGTATTCATTCTATGAAATTCCATCCTATTTTTGTGAGCCCACATGTATTTCCATAAAAGTAATAAAAGCAGTAATGTCATACAACAATTTCTTGGCATTCCATGAATGCCAAAGTTTACATGTTTACACTCTCTCCTTGAAAGCATTTGACAGTTTCTATCTGTCTCCTATGAAACTGGCAAAAGGTTAGAAGGTACCCAATTAAAAAACCCAAATTCATAGTCACATAATTAAAAACTGAAAAATGCAGAAAAAAAAAAGATTAAATATAGGTTCCAAATGTAAGCACTACACAGCACAGTTCACTAAAATGCCTACCATTTTCTGTGGTACTGACGCATAGTTTGGGTATCCAAGGACATCTTTTATGAAGTTGTTATCACAGTTTTTTCCAATCCAAATGTAAAAAACCTGTAAGATGTCAGAATCAGTTTTAGTAAAGGCCTTGCATACGTTTTAGAGAAAGAGACAAGTGGTGATGTAATCGGAATAATACCAGAATAATACTTTTCATGCAAACGAATCACTTGAGAGCACCAGTTGCAATTCATATATACATCTCTAGATGCATTATATGTACATTTATTTACTAATATATTGGTAGTAATTGGAATAAGATCATTAAAAGTAAAAAAAAATACAGGTAGAATGCAAACACTGAAACAATGAGGATGCAGGACACATCTGCATTGGAACAGTTAATGCAGTAACTTCCCATGTTACCTCCTAAAACAAAAAACCTAATATAAAGTCACACACCATTGTGTCAGTTACTACACACTGACTTCCCAATCTAAACAAATTATAGTAAAGCATCAATTATCAAAACACATTATAGTAATTACTTCAGCCATCTGGAGATAGAAGCTAGTTTGACATTCAGACTCAGCCCCTGAACTCATACAAGGTTTAAAGCACTTTCCAGACCGCCATTAGAGTAGCATAACGTTTAATCCCATTATTTGGATAGCATAATGCTTTATCCAATTAAGTCTTTTGGTGTAATTTCTATGAATGCCTTAAACTGTATCTACAGATTTTGTTCACTCCCCGCAATTCTCTCACTCTTGCAACTCTTACATCGCACAAGCCACAAATCATAAAACCACTTATATTTGTGTGTAACTGAGAGGGTTCCTGCATCAATGAGAAGTGCTGTGTTAGAGACACTGTTGTAGTACATACAATTTAATAGCCATTATGAGAATTTTTGGAAAATGGAAATCCATTATTTCCAGAAAAAAAAAATAAAAATTGATGTGAACTCTTGGTATATTCTGATCAGTCTAGCATCAAAAAAAATTAACCTCTGAAGCCTTAATATGCAACCTCAAAGATACTCCTCTAATCAAAATACGAAAGCCTTTCACTGGAATGCAGATTACTGCCAAGTTACTTGGAATGCTGATTCACTACACTGTTATTCTTGTGAGCTGATGGCTTCTAATAATATAGCATGTGTTGCTTTTTTTAAAAAAAAAAAAAATAATAAGAAGAATGTGTGGAACGGGTAACTTACTGAACCACAATCCATAAGAAAAGCTCCTTCTCTTGTCAACTTCTCTGCAGACAACTTTTGAAGAGGTGGCTGAGGAACAACTCTGTCATTTACATGTATTGTACTCTGTAACAAAAACCAATACTCAATAACAATAGAATATAAATAAATCATATTTTTTATCTTAACCAGGTAAAATAAAACAAGAAAAAACACAGTCTCTAGCAAAATTTTGAGGATTCTCATGTAACAAAATGCCACGTTAAACCTAAAATGATTATGTACATCAAACAATTCTAGAATGTTACTTAACCTAAAGGCTACTTTATTACTTAAAAAACCAATTATACAAGTTCATTTAAGTTTTGTATGTAAAATTTCTCATGCTATAGATGCCAAACTTTCAAAAGAAATTTTAAGTGTAAACACTAGAATTCTACAAACAACCTCCACAGATTTTTTCATTGTATTCAACTTCACTAAAAATGCTGCAAGAGCAGAAGAATATAAACAAATTCTACTCCCTCTAAGGGTTCAATTTTACTGCATTCAAGTAACAGAAAATTCCTTGATTTAACATCCTGCCTGAAGCAATACATGGGTTTCTCTACAGAGCACTATGACTGATCTGAATAAACAATCTGGCTGTTAGCAATGACATTATTAAAAAAATGACCCCCCTTTCTCCCCAGCAATAAAACCAAACAAAACCAATAAAAAACACCAAAACCCTAGCATTTTCAGATTAAAGCTGCTTCCCCCTCCAATACAAAAATAGGCTGAATCTCTATTAAGAATCTGTGAAGCATTCTGCAAATAACGTAGGGAAAAAGTAGTTTAGAGACTAAGCACATCTCCACATGGTAAAAGATTATTATCATTATACACAACGATGAAAATCAAGCTACTGAATTCCACTTGGGAAAGTTCTAGGCTTTACTCAATGCTCTCAAGAATCAAGTGTTAAGAGAAAAGAAAACCAGTAAAAAACATTTGAAAAAAAAATTCTGTAACATATATCATAGAATTTTCTAAAGAAAGAAGAATTTAAGAACAGCTTCTGTCACAAATACTTTAAGTCAAAGTAATACTAAATAGCAGATTAGCACTCTGTTACATGATTTAAATTGTGGTTCGTCCATTAATTTCAGTAGGTCAAATAAGCCCTATTTTCTATATTATTCTACTAGAAATAACTGATGTAAAATCCTTTGCTAATAAAACTGGATGTCCCAAAGACACTGCTGGTTCTTTACAGCAGTCGCACAGTGAATATAGTGTTTCAGCATAAGCTCCACAAAATCAAAGTTAGTTGAAGAAGCTGGCTTCTCAAATATTGGGGGGGTTGGGTATAAAAAGACTGATCAATACCCCTGAAGAACACTGAGTTTAGACTCGCACATGTGAGTTTATGAAATCCTTGAAAGAAACTTTGAGACTATAAATAGTTCACAGGTTGTGCTGAACAATACCAACTGTCAGAGAAATGACTCAAGTTACCATATAATCTTTTATGACACTTAGAAAAACCCCCAACTCCTACATATACTTTTCCAAAGCTAGTGACTAACAAGCTCATGGAAACTTACTTAAAAAACTGACTTATTTTTGCAATTACAACTAACTTTGACCTTAAAGAAAATCCCATCCTACTTCTTACTATTAAAAAAAAAGCATCCATTTCCTAGGCTACCTCTGTAGAAGGCAAAGTAATAAAACCTGGTTTTGTACATGAAGTACTTCCCGAGTCTGATCATGACCATCTAGAAGTACAATTCTGTTTCATCCACAACAGTCTGAGAAACCACTGGAAGTTTGTTTTTGCAGGCAACTTTATCTGGTTTCAGCATACAAAATCTAGCATTTTCCACCAAATCTACTTCACCTGTTTTCCCCAGACAGTTCTAACACACAAAACCACACTGGAGACATTTCCAGTGCATACAATCTTCTCTTTCTTTGTATAATAGAAAAACATGGAATTATTGTGGTCATTGAAACAAGGTGAAATAAAACCACAGTTCTGCTCATAACACAATACTGTACTTGCAACTCAAAACTTGAAATGTTTTTTTTTTTAATAACTTATGGAAAATGCTCAGTTTACATTATAACAACTACTTTAATTAAATTACTGCAGTACAACATCATGTTTAACAGACCATTAAAACTAGAAAACATTATAAATCAGGCTTCATACTTTACCTCATCAATCAACTTGTCTATTCTGTACAAGTTGGGATGTATCATTTTCATCAAATGAACAAGAGGCTGGCTCTTCATCTGGCACATTGCATAGACGCGATCATCCAAGCGTGTACTCGTGCCCGTTCTAAATGCTTTCTGTAAGAGAACAGTGTTGTTACTCACATAAATCCTGTATTTTATGTCACATCTAAACAGTGTATTTCAGATTTTTTGAAAGTGTCAAGCAAAGACGGCAAAGCTTTTATAAAGAAATGTATCTCAATAAGATACATTAGAATCTTAATCAAATACAACTTGACTACAATACCTTTTAAAATTTAATCCATTCTCCCTCCTTATTGATGAAGGAGAGTAATTTTTCCCTCACTTTGCGTAAAATTTGTGTGTGATTGGGCCAGCATGTCTCATTTTTAATCCTGACAAATGTTACTGGCCTGCGAAACTCACTGATGCAAGATGTCAGAGGAAGATATGAGCCAGGCAGAGATCAAAAAAAGATACTCTGTGGATAAGATTAACACTGATTTTATATTAGTAGAAATTAAATGTTAAGGAAAAGCTTTGGAAGGGAAATATGCTTTAACGTTTTACAGCAGAAATTAGGCTCTCATAGGATAAAATTTATTTAGTAACTCTTTCCTGCTGGATTTTTCAGACCTCCTATAGAAGCAATTGCTAAACGATCGCTGTGAGAAGCATCACAATGGAATAAGCACCGTAGTCTGATTCAATGGAGAATATTCCTATAATCAAAGTTCATATTCACTTCTACAACAAAGCCAAGTACATCAGTCCTCTTCTCCTTGGCTGCCACAGACATTTTGGTTTCTCTATATCCCATGCTTTTTTGTTATTGTTAACAAAAGATAATTAAAAAAAAACCTAAACCACTTATTTTCTCAGCCACTCTTTCTTCTGTCTTTTACACAGATCCTCTTGATAATAAATAGTCTGTTTTTTTCCCCATGCAAGCAGCAAGGAAGTCCTAATCAGTGTATTAGCGACCAAAGTAATCACTAAACCAAAGAAAATAAGTTACTATGATTGAATCTCTTACCAAACTTACATAAAGGTTTATTCGTGATAAAAAAAGAAACCAAAGAACTGTCAGACATGAAAATCTTTAAGCCATGAGATTCATTGATAACAAAACCCTGCAATAAGTTCTCTTTTTATTTTTAAGTATGATGTTTGGTAATACAAAGATATTAAAAGAAAAAAAATCAAAAAGTAGTAACTACTACGTGAACTTTAAACTGTATAACTTTAGTTTCTGTAATAGATTTCATTGTTTCTCCATGGAAATTCATTTTCCTTTTCAGTACTTTAACGTACAAAGTATATGCATTGAAAAATATTTGAGGTGGTTTTTTCTTCATAAAATAAAATTGAAGAAGTACTAATCAGCAGCTTCCAACAGTCTTTAATGGGAAACACCAATTAAGCTGCCAAAATCCAAGAAATGCTCATTGTTACAACATATTTATTTTCATTGTAAAACAAAGTAAGACAAAACAGAAAAAATTCAAAGTCAAGTAAACCCATAAACTGTTCAGGCACTAATCATTTAAAATAAGGCAACATAGTAATCTTTTATGTGCATGTCCTGTAAGCTCGAAGAGGGTAAGCCAATTTTCATAATTTTAGAAAAGTGCAGGCATTGCTTGACCTAGAGCGGAAAAATTCCTCAAATGGAACAAAGAATTAAATATCAAACATTAATCCACTAGATTATAGATACATACCTGTTTGAGAAGGGCCAAAATATACAGCGGAAATAGCTTGAGGGAATTTGGTGCTATCAGCATGGACTGCTGCAGATTTGAGGCAGTTGACATGTATGCTGCCAAGGAGTCTACCACGGCATTAACTAAGGCATCTCTTGCATCCGAAAGACTAGATGAAACTGAGCGATCCACAGCTGTTGGGTTAGAAGGATCCAAGAAGTTACTAGAGCTGGCTTCATTTGCTCCCTTGAATTTTGAAAATACTAGTTATGCATTTGGGTGATATTTTAATAGTTTTTAAAAAACCACACCTGTGGTTCTAACTTTTTTAGCAGAAAGTTTTATCTCCACTCCCTAGTTTCTACTGTGGGTGAATTTAAAAAAAAAAAAAAGTTTAAAGCTGTGGTATACTTGAGACTAAATATAAATTCTGTTTTAAACCTTACACAAGTAACTTAGCTATTGATGAAACTCTCTGCCGTCCTACCTCCAAGATAAGATTTGCAGCAATTCCCCTCCTCTCCCAAGAAATTTTTTCAATTATTTCAGTGGCATAATTATGATTAGTGTAAATGAAACTTCACCTTTCTCTGCTGAGAAAGGGCTGCAAATCCTTTGGTTGGAGGAAGCCACCTGCTGGACTGAATGCACATGTAGGATGAGATACAGAAGTACTATTTAGTTCTTCTAATTTATTTGACTATTAATATACAACATAGCATATACTGAAATGCTGCACAGAGCCATACACGTTCAATGGCAGAGATCAGTCTATGAAACAGCTACTTATGACCCACAAGTAGGGGGTAAGTGAGAATCCTCAACCCAGCAACAACTGGATAGAAGGATAGGAAACTAATGCTCATCTCAGACACACTGTTGTCAGAAGTTCCCTTTTAGTATCCAGCAGATTCACTGTTTCTTAAGTAATCCTAGAATGCTAAAGTTTGAGATAACAACCACAATGATGATGATAAAAAAAATGAGAGTTCTGATCGAAGTGTGCTGATTCTTTGTCCTTTAATAAACTCTAGCGAATAATGTAAGACGACTCCTTTTACAAGATTAAAGTCAACTAAGTATTCAGACTAAGGAATATTTCAGTTAATAGTTTTGGTATAACTTTGATTTTGTCATTTTCAAAATTTTTTTCTTTTTTTTAATTTTTAATCTCAGGCTTCAGAGTGCTCCACTCCAACCTTTTTCTACAGTACCCAGGCTTCACTGACTACTTGATTTAAATGGCTGGTAAAATTAAAACCATACAAAAAGATCTTGGAATCTTCCTCGTCTGTACTCACCCATATTTGCTAAGAGGCATACAACTGCTTGTACATCTGCTCCTGCATATACATCAGCCAGTGAACTTACTACAGGCAAGCAAAGCGTATGCACTCGAATTCGACGTTCACCTAACAAAAACAAGTAGAAAATATTATTGCAATATCTCCTGGTAGAGGTATACAAATTCAGTCATTACAGCTTATCTCCTCTCATCTAAGATGCACTCATTTTGTAAAAACCACACCAGTCAGGAAATGGCTGTAACACTACAGCGCTCCTGTCTCTTAACCTGCTCACAAATTCTGCAACGCTCTAAAGCATTCAACTTACGAATCGGCACAAGTTCGTAACACAAACTGGCTTATAACATCCACAATAAGTGTCTTGATCCTACAAATGAAGTACATTGATTTCCATACCAAAATTGTGTGGCATATTCCACAATAGAAAGTAGCTGTTATTCTTTATGCCCACCCAATGTACGAGCAACTTGCTCCAATCCATCACGGGTCTGTGATTTTGGACAAAGTGCATGCCAAACATGTTACTGCTTATAACAACAGTACGTCTGTTTACTAAAGGAATCTTGCTGAAATAGCTCTATGTGAGATGGAGATAAATTACATTTTCCTATCAAAATAGAGTTCATAAGGATTTACGCTATGTGATTAACTGCTTACTAGCTTTGACAAGATTCTCTTAAGAGTATGGAGATCAACAAAAGGCTGTGGAACTAACTATACAAACGTTATGTTAGAAAAAGAAACAAGAAGTCCAGTGGACGATTCATTTCAATTTATTTACCTTTGCTGGAAGTATACAAAAGAGCTGTTTGAAAACAAACCAAAGATGTGTCAGTCAGACTTTCCTCGATGGACATTTGTACTGCAAATCCAGCATCAGGATTGACATTGGCAAGGGACAATAAATCAGTAGATCGTACAAAAAAGTTCCCATGAAAAGTGTGTATTGAAAGACCTAGAAGCAGATTAAATAATTCAGAGTGAGGTTAAAAACAGCATGAAAAACTCTTATCAATAATTAAACCCCACAGTCCTCAAGCTATGTTAAAAAAAAAAACCAATAAAAACTTATCCTAGCTATCACACAGAACCAATTATGTGAATCATTAGACATTTCAGCATGATCCTGTAGATTCATGTTCAATTCTGAACACTCCAAACCAAATGATGCCCTTACACTACACATGCCAACTTAGTTGAAGTGAGATGGTGCCATCTTAAGTATAAAACAAAAGAAAAAACCAAATGGCAAAAACTAATGCAACTTACATAAAGAAGGCAACTCTCTTACTCTTCAGTGAAAGAGAAATAACTTGAAATCTAATGTTCCTAAAGACTAAGCACATTCAAAGTGACAGTTAACATCCTTACCCCAACTTTTCCATACAAATTAGTATTTAAAATATACCTTTTGTACATCTTATGCGCATAACTGCTTCAAATCCAATCTTTCTTGTAAGGTATCTTTTAAGGTCTTTCTGTAACTTTTCGGCCTGAGCAGGATTATGGCTACGATGGAAAGATGGGTAGTAATAGATGCATCCAGCAGAATACTTGGACATGCAAGCTGTGAAGGAGGAAAAGATACGGTTAAGAGGTAAAACCGTAACGTGAGGTCAGGACACAAAATTTGTGTCCAACCTTCTGCAAGTGACATGCATCTATGTTCATCTTTTTCTTGATATGATCCGCACCTGTAAGACAATGAGAACTGGTCCAGACTCAGGCCACTGAAGACAGTGATGAGTGACCCCAATACACAATTATCTAATTATATACTTACTTCAAATAAGCCTGCTACCTTTGGCAGCTAAGACAGGAGCACATGCAGAAATATTTAATGGTGTAGAGCCAAAATTAGGTGCATATGCAGAGACAAATCTTGATTTAAGACCGAAAGATGAGAACTCTGTTCTACCGCTACGATTAAACTTCATTAATTCCTTGCCATCTGTTTCCTGTTCTTGAGCAGGAGAGTACCTTCTCATTTAAAACTCTGAAATCCCAGAATAAGTTGGCTGATACCACCAACCCAATACTCCTGTTCTTTACTGCTATCAACTTCAAAGTCAATTCCTTTGCAGCATTAGCTGCATTTAGAAAAGTGCAAAAAAAATGTGCATGATTTAAGAATTCCTGAAGTAGCCTGTGCTTCTGAAGAAAGACAACACAGTGTGGCAAGAGTGAAGTCATACATACCAAGCGAAGCTAGATCAGAATATTGTGAACTTAAGAGAAATAAATCCACAGCAGTCTGCTGGCCTGAGCAGTCCAGTGCCAACTTCTTATAAAAATCTGTTGCCGGACCAAGATGCTGGACCACCTTTGGTAAATAAATTATACAGGAAACAGTTAAGACAATGATCGTGCTCTCCTAAGACTTCATGGAACAAAAAACATACCGTTCAGCAGCAAAGCATCATAAGGAAGATTCCTTTAAGCAATAATTTATAGGCATTTCCACCTGCAGAAATTATTTTCCTTATGCTCCATATTCTTTTACTTTGTATTTACAAGCAGTTATGATCCTACTTTCAAGGAAGTTTACATTCTCATGAAAATAAACATTCATGTAACTATGTAACACTTACCAGACGTTGTAAACTACAAGGCCATAGAAATAATAAGAAACCAAGTTTTAAGTCTACAATTTAATACATCCATGCTTTGGTTCAAAACTCAGGTTGACATTAACTGAGTCAGAGATATTTGCAGCTTCTTTTGCTTGCCAAGAAAAGCTATGGATCAAAGGCCCAAAAGACAGCTCATGCGCTTTGAAACAAGTAATACCACACATACACATATAAACTAGTGATCTTAAATGCTCAAACATAGACATGATGTAATTAAAATTTAGTGAATTGCTATAAACAAAAAACAAGAGTTGATCTGCAGAACCCTACAAGTCAGAAAGACATGGCCAGTCCCTAGTCTCATGAGATGAATATTAAAGGAAGTGTTTGTACCTTTGTGCTTGACCTTTGATTGGGATCTTCTCTAGAATGCAAAAGCCCTGCTCCCAAAGATGGTAACTGGGTTTGAAACACAGATATCCGACCACCCGTTGGGGACATTAGTTTAAATGCAGCTTGAAGAGCAGGGCCCAATGCACTGTGTGTTTCTCTTGTATTGGTGAACATATTTGGTAACGCATTCAGTAGATCTTTTATCAGCTGCAGAAGAGATTGAAAGGTGTGCATGAGATTTTGCAAGCTTGAGATTTTCTGCTAGTTCTAAAAAGCTGTGTTGCCATAACTGAAGTGGAACAATCGGTACCAAATATTTCAGCTTAGTTTTGACACACTAAGGAAAACAAAGTCATAATTTTAAAAACCTTGATGTATCCAACAAACAACATGTAATACTTTCATAATTAAAAAGTAGCATTGGAGCTATATATTATGAAGATGGGCTTGAATTCAAACTTTAAAAGGAACCTCTATTTTGAAAATTTAACTCTTTAAATTTAAATGATACAAGTTGAGCAATCATACCTCTTTGCTTTCATGGAGATTTACAAGTAAACCATCCGGTGTAGGCAGGAAAATATCTGTAGGGAGAATGAAAAATGGCATTTTATTAAAGAAAAAAAAAACATTAAAATAGAACAAAACATTTCACTGCCTACTGCTACACATACCATGAAATACAATCTACTTTTCTGACATATATATGATGGAGAATAATACAGTCTATACAAAGCTTGTCTTATTCAAAGCAAAATTAACATTTGAATTTCACTTTTTAAACACCACCCACTCTGTAGTTAGCATAACATTATTTTTTAAAAATACATTCCCTATACATTCAATAAAATTGACCTAATACCAGAATATTTGAGAGATTCTAATCTTTCTTCGGGGGGGGGAAGTACCTTCTCAAAAATTTAGTGTCCATTTTCTTTTTACTTACCATCAATATCTGAGACAATCAGCATCTGAGGCTGAGATAAACCTTCCTGCAAGTTGTAAAATTGAACAGTGCTGTCAAACGTTATGAAACCTATTCTTGTTCTCGAGTCTCCAGGCAGCCTGAAGCATTAAAAAAAAAAAAAGCAAAACACAAACTACTGAGCCCTAAATTTCTCTCTCAAGATACACACATACACAGAGCTCCTGCTGATGCTAGCAGAAACTCAGCTCATATATACAGGGGTGAAGGGAGAACAAAAGAAAGGAGATCTGAAACATGAATACAAATAATGTTTCTTCAGTATTTTCTGAAGAGCTGGGATACAGTTTACTGTATCAGTTTACAGATACTGTTACAGAGAAGCACTCACTAATATATTGATGTTTTGTTCCAAGAGAGAACTTAGTAGGTTCATTTAAACATTACACTGACACATGAAAGAAGGTAGCCTTCTCAGTTCTTCAAGAGGAAATAGTGCATTCTGATCTTTCATAAATCAAAAACCCCATTTACTAATGTAGTTACAGAGTACTTACAGCTCTAAACCAAAATCCAGTCTCTCTACAATACAACACACTTATTTCTCATGTGGACTATATTCTTATGAACGGCATTAAAAATACAAAAATAAAAACGAAATGGGATTTCTCAAATAAGACATAAAACATCAACAAGTGCTGAAAACCATGAAGCTGAACAAAAGCAAAGGCAAATATTGTTTGTACCATCTGGGTATATAAATTAACTGGATGTACTGATTTTCTTACAGACTTTGCATGGGATTTTATAGATTTTCCTAAAATAATTTAGCATGTTTCCAAGAATCTCTTGACAAAATACCTGTAAAGATGCCAACAAAGAAAGACTAAACCAATAAGTCTAAGTGAAGAATTCTATTGTACATGTTGGTGTCTTTAGTAGAAACTGAAATCAAGTTTCCCATGAAAAACTCACAGAAAACAAATTTTCAGAGTAAGGCCTCCACAGGACGCAAATTAGTTTTCAAAATACATGAACATAGTGAAATTTATTAACCCTTGCTCAAAAAGTGCCACCAATCATCCCACAACTGCTGTTCCAGGGCAAAAATGAGGACAGATAAAGTAGAACAGGTAGATCTAGGTAACTGTGATCTAAAAACCCCAAACAATTCACCTAGGCAGTCTCACACTAGTGGTTGCAACATTCCAGTACGCAGCACCACAGCCGTTTCAGTGCAAGAACCAGTCAATTTAATCTCTGTAATTTAGTTATTTTTGTTGGTCTTGGTAGGGGGGAAGACTGCAGTTTATAGATGTTTGTACAACAAACATGGTGTTAGAAGTTACTGCTAAATATTCTTTGCAGATAAATAAGTAAATTATTTGCAGATCTACCTTTAATGACTTGCAGGGAAGATAGCTCTCATGATGTAAATTGCTTCAACAGCTGTTTTTTTTGCAGGGGTTGGCTTTTTTACTTGGTTGGTTGGGTTTGGTTTTGTTTTGGTTTTTTTTTTTTTAGACACTTAAGTTGTATTTCAGAATCTCAGGCAACAGAACTTCTGTCCTTCAGGGACAGAACATTTAAACACTATGTACAAGTTTTCTGCAAAACTATAGGTTAGTATTGTTCGTAACAACACATTAGTTAAATTGAAAAAGTTATATTCTTACTTGTCTAGGTTTTCCAGCAATGACTGGCAGACTATTGTCAAATATCCAGCCTCCACTGCATTATGAGACACATCTAAAACAAATAAATATACCGCAGGCTGAGGAGGACGAAGCTACAAAGTAAAAAAATACAAATAAAAAAATGTTCAAAAATCATATATAACGAAGAGTTAAAAATGATTAGTCATTAGAAAGAGAAGTAGGAAAAGGGAATGCTTTGAAAAATGCAAGGTATACACTATGCAATAAAACTGATTTACCAAGAGTCATGTGGATAGACTTAATCACAACTCCCAGTGGTTAGTAATTCCCATTTGTAATAAACACACAGTGTCATGTTTCAGAACAGAAATGGGATATTTTAGTCTCTCCTTCCAACTCAAACATGACTCTTTGATGTCAGATATGGAATTCACTCTTCAAAACACCATTGCTCTTTCAGTACGTGAACAATGTGATCCATTAAACGGGATTAAAATATTCTACCTACATTCTTTTCCCAACTATATAAGAAGCTGTACTTCTTCATTGCCAAATGTCTCGGCCACAGTGTTTCAATTCAAAGACAAGAGAACAATTTATTTTTGCAGTTCTTAATAATGTCATTATGAACAGGGCCTTTTCCCAGGCCTTCATCATCTTTCCTGGAGACAAGACTACTATCACAGCACTTGTAGGTTGACTCCTAGTTAGAATTGTTTGTCACAATTACTAACTAAAAATTGGAACCCAACTTAATTCTCTCGTTACTCCACTACTGGTCTTTCAAAATCTCTTCAAAATGACGGAGAAACCCAGAAACCACATTGCATCAAACTCAAACCAAACTATGCCACATTAAACTATACCTGGCAGCTATACACATTGCAATTGCCTTTAAGTGACAAACCTCTGAATATCTACATTTGCCAAAACTGAAAATAAATATGAATTTTAACTACTCTTTGGTGTTAAGAGGACCTTCACAGGCAAATTAATACATGCCACCGGAGCAATACACAACATTAATTTCCAACGCATTTACATTATCACGCAATTGCTGTTGAAGTTACCATGAAAACTTTTTTTTTTTACCATATAGTCTGAGGAAGCAATGAATTCCACAGTAGAATTTTGGACCTCTGGCCGTTTGTGAGGCTCTCCATAAGATCGTGTCAGAGGATTATACATAAATTCCTCAGGAACTATTAAAAAAAAAAAAAATTGCACAAAAAAAAAGCTTATATATTTGTCAGCAAATAAAAATCATCATGGCATCTACAAGCAAACTAATGCAAACGTATTTCAATTATCACTAACAACAGAAAAAAATTCACATTAGGATACATAAAACAAGGAACACTTGAAGTATCTCAAGCAACATTGAAGTTAAATAACTGGAAACAAAAGAAGATTTATTTTAAACTGCAACATACCCCCCCTTTAAAACACCAACGCAAACACAGCATTTCACAAGAAGCAGCTTCAATCTGTATTGTTTCTCATAACCTCTGGCCTGGATTGCAGACAGTATCAGCTGTCATCATGTTTCCATTTGCATACTGCAACAGCAGTCAACGGAGCAAGTTGATTTCATTACACAAGTAACCAGGCTAATATGATGACATTTCGTCTTCCAGAAAATTGTAAAACAACCTTTTGCTTCACAAAATGCATAGCACATCTGACTGACGATCCAGAGATTTTAGAAAACATCTTAAAAACACTGTCATTTTAATCTACATTTTAATCTAAAGTATCCCATGAACTAATATGATCCAAATACTTGAAAGAGATTCTATAAATGCAAACATCTCCTGCTACAAAAACTTACCATCATTAACTCTATAGCATAGATTGCATTTCCATCTCCTTTGATCAATGAAAGAAACAAAAGGGTTGATATATGTCCTGCAGGATCTGCATCTCACTATTGTGCTTGATGTTATTACTGGTAATTGCTAAAAAGAAACAATGGAAAGCTGTAACAAAGGTAAGCAATAAATTTTATGGAAAACATTACTGTGCAGTACAGTGCATAAAAGCTTCATAAGATTAGATATTCTATCATCTTTCCTTTTATCTTTTTAGCTCATTTTCATCCGGAGTATTTATGATGCCTATTAAAAATATCCTCCCCTTTAAAATCAGATAAAATAATATTTAATTATTGTCTTAATCCAATCTCACAAATCAAAGATATAGTAAGATTTTTAATGAAATTACTTAAAATACAATAACACAGCTACTATGGTAAGAGGAGTTATGAAAGACAGGACAACTTTGGGTGACTATGACAGACAGCAAACCTTACAACGAACACACATTATACGAAAAGGAGTCATACCAGTTATTCACCTTTTTTAATATAAATACAAAAAAATCTTGATGGAGAGGAGTCGCTTAACAGTTATGAACACAGGTTCAATCTTAGGTTGTGCTTACCTTCTATTGACAGCATTTACCATGCCAGTAATACATTCAACATGAGCACCTCTATTCAAGAGGGCACCGTAAACATCTTTTCAGGAGGTATCTGACAGTTCTGAGCCCAACACACAGAGCAGTAATTCAGAGTTTCAGAGAACCACAGGCAAGCAACAACTTCCAACAATAAGGGAAAGATTTTGAAGGACTTATCCAAAACTTTTCCCTTATGAATTTCAAGGAAGTAGCAACTTCAAGGCTTTCCTTCCCTCCTTCTGTAAGTCCCAAACATTTTTTTCTATTTCTGTTAAATTTAGGACTTATAGTTCATCGTATTTTCTTGCTTGAATGAAAATAGGACAAATGCATATATTAAATACATATACTTGAAAAAAAGTAAGCTACTTTACCGTTAGGTCTCTGAAGGGATGTAGCAACAAACCCAAAGGAAGTTTAGCTTTGTTTAACAAAGCCTGCGTCTGTGGAATATTTGTCAATGTACATCGAAATGAGCTGAAAGGAAATAAAAACATTATGTTGAAAGTGAAATTTTAAAAGAACTTAAAAACATTAAAAAAAGAAGTGTTAACACTCAATTTTAAGTATTTTGAAATTTAAGAAATCCTATGTTTTACAAAGCTGATTTAATAAACAAAATTAATGTATCAAAGAGATTTAAAAAAGGCTCCTAAAGAAACAACAACAAAAAAATACTCCCCCACTCCCCAATTTAGTAGTTCAGCAATGCAAGTATAGCAAAACAAACTTGCAATAAAGACATAAAACTGCTTTAGGTACAACGCTCAATGTAAAATTATGTCTTTTTTTATTCTTTATAAAGATTTCTTGGATAAAGGAACTAAAGGAGGAATACAGTATTTACTAGTTCTCAGAAAGTAATATTTACATAAGAAAACAGTAGAAAAGGATTTCAAATACTGAGAGAGTCAAAATCTTTTGTGTATGTGCAGTGGAGGATGGACTTAAAGCTAAATAAAAGGGCACTAAAGGAAACCCCAGTGCATGAACAGTGCTGTCCAAAGTCTTCCACACCTAAGAACGATTGCAAGACCCCCCAGTTTTCTGATTTCTGTTCTCTGGTGGGACCATGCATTGTCACTAGGGCAGTAAGCTGAGTTAATTCGAGGCAATAAATAAAATTTATTTTGGAATTAGAACCAAGATCTTTGGGGGAGAGCAGTTTCCATTGTACGCAGCTGCACTTCACTTGGGATAGTAGGTAATACTACTTAATGTTCATTAGAGGTGGAAGGGCACATCATGATAAATATGTATTTATCATGTAAAATATACTCACAGTTTAGTCAGTGTAATTAGGCACGATCATCATAATTTTCTGGGAAAAAATCCTATATCCTATGCAATATTACAAAAATATTCTATGAAATAACATTAAAGTGTTTATTAATTTTTTTATGAATAAAAAGGCAAAGATTAAGCACGTTTCTTAATGTTTTAATAAGTGAGCTACACTCACACACTGCATATAATGTATTTTGATGGCAGGACAATTTCAACATTTATGTAAGGATGCAGAGGAGAAACTTATTTTCAAGTGAAAGGCATTGTATTAGCTCACCACAAAGATTTAAAGTCAGGAGTGCATTTAGAAATTTTTTGATAGTTTAAATAATTATGAGTCATTGAAAACCATAAGATGCTGTTCTAGACACAGTACACTTACTCTGGACTGCAGTTTAATTTCCTAAGATCAGAATTCAAGTTAGGCACAGGTGCTGGAACCGAAGATACAGGCAAAATATTTCTATCTTGTGTAAGGTTTACTGGTCTTAAGCTTTCTGGCTGCTGAGAATGCTGTAGACTTAACCCTCCTATGGAAGAGGACAGCTGATTCACACCTGGATATTGCTGAAAAAAATAAGAGCATTGCAAATGGGTAAACACACAATCATGTTTAAGTAACAACTGTAAATCTTCTTGTAATCCCAATTCTTCCAGACACATATTAAAAAAGATACAGCAGTAATTAGCAACAAACCCAAACAAACAAGAAAAGAGTTGTATGGTAGAAATTTAAAAATGCCAGGACAAATGTGACATACCTTCCAAATATGCACCATTGGACAAAATTCAAATTAATGATACAAATCAACATTGGAAGTCACACATAATCCTTTAAGCTTTCCAGGTGTAAGAAAATAAGTTACTAGAAAGTCTGACAATTTTCTTCCCTCCTCAAAGATGTTACAATGTAACTTTTCCAAGTTACAGAAACTTTTTTTATATATATATTTTTAAATTAAAAAAAACACTACAGAAAAGAAGAAAAGGTTAGGTTGGAAGGCACCTTTGAGGTCTGGTAGTCCAACCCCCTGCTCAAGCAAGGCTAGCTTCAAAGTTAGATCAGGTTGCTCATAGCCTTGTCCAGTTGAGTTTTGAAAATACCTAAGGACTGACAATTTCAAAGCCCAATCTGTTCTAGTGCTTCCCCATTCCCATTCTGAAGAATTTTCTCCTTATACATCCAACCAGAATTTTACTTGCTGCATCTTGTAATTATTAGGTTTTGTTCTTCTACTGTGTAATCCTGAGCCTAACTCCATCTCGCATTATAGTGAAGATGAAGCTAAGCCTTTTGACTTAAAAAAAAAAAAAAAATTTAAAGAAATTAAAAGAGCCTAACTCGATCTCGCATTATAGTGAAGATGAAGCCTTTTGACTTAAAAAAAAAAATAATAAAAAATTAAAGAAATTGAACATTTCCTCCAGGTCACACTTTACATTACCTCTGTAACAGTGAAAGCATTCCCGGATATTGTATGCTAACTTATGGTACTACACTCAGATCAGTAAGGAATTTTGATCACCTACAACAGCAGCTTCGATACATTTGCCAGCTGGGCCTTATTTCAGAGAATGGGATTTGTAAATCCCTATGTTTCATTCTCTACACCTCTTCGCACATACACTTCTCTGCACTGCTTCAGCGTTTCTGTTTTGCCTCAGCATCTGCCTCTTCTTCAGATTTCACTGCTCTTGTGCGACTTCCATGCACAATGAGAGCCAGGTGATTGTACATAACTTCTTTGGTGTTTGGTGCTCTCTCTTTACCAGGAAAAGAGGGCGGATGCAGGCAGCCTCTCCACCACACACCCAGCACAGGCTCTACTGAGCTTTCATCTGGACCTTATGCCATGCCTTGCTTATAAGGCAATTTAATGCTGGAGATCACAGCCCATAGTAGTGCTCTGATCAAACGTATATTTACTGATCCAAGTACTTCATTATGCTTCTTCATAGTTTCCTATCAATAAAGTACAGCTCTCTGAAACACCACACCTTAAAACTGTGGATGCCCTGATCAAACGTATATTTACTGATCAAGTACTTCATTATGCTTCTTCATGGTTTCCTATCAATAAAGTACAGCTCTTTGAAACACCACACCTTAAAACTGTGGATGCTGCTAATAACTGGTGAAGTAAACTTGTTAAGCCTAACTTCTCGGAGATGCACTTAAAATTTTAATTCAAAAGCCCTCTAATAAGAAGTTAAGATCCAGAGCTATGACATCAATATTATAGTTAACATTCATTGGCTCAGAAATTATAAAAATAAAGTATGAAAGCATATAAATAGAGAAATGTATCACACAGAAAAGACTTTTCCCGTGAAGTTACTTCATGAAGTAACTTTTAAATTAAAAATACAAACCTGTGGATAGTGCTGAAACCCAGGATGGTGTCCTGGATTACTGGGCTGCACAGGAGCAGGTGGCGTGGCATTTTGGTAGCCAGGCTGCAGTGTTGGATATCCATAACCAAAGGGCTTAGAAGTTTTTGATGTCTGGGGGACTGATGGAGCAGGAACTGGGCTGCTGGTCACAGAACGTGTCTCTGGAAGGACAAAAGAAATCCCACAGGTATTTAATATACTTACCATTTCTTTCTTAGTTTAAATGTAAACTCCTAAATGCTTAACAACCAACACTTCTATTTATAAGTTTTTGCATTATCCATCAATTTGTTTATCTGCACTGACCAAATAAATCAGCAAGGAAGATTACTACAATTACAGTGATAGAGGGGGTACAGACAGGAAGATGCCCACAGAGACTTGTGTAACTACTAACAAAATGCTATTTTTATTTCATCTGAATAAAAAAAAGAAATAAAACCCACATTTTATTCCATGATTTGCACTTGATATAAACCACAAAAGACACCATTCATGCTTAAGTCTCTCCTCTACCACTTAGGAACACTGTTAAAACATAAGGCTAAGGTGACAGAACTATTCTCTAAAGGTAGGCACAGAGCTTTTCTTGAGGTAACGCAAGTCCCTTGTGTATATACCTGCAGCACAGTTTAGTCCTACTATTTTTAAAGGCCAAACTAAAAGCAATACAGACCTAAATTCATAGAAAACTTAACAGTTGTAAAAGCATGAAACTACTCTTTAGAAGTGTCTACAAACATGAGCTAAGTTTCAGAAGAATTTAAGCTTGGTAAAATCCACAGGGAAAAGTGGCAGGTGATGAAACCAACCACTCAAGAAACCGATCATCAAGAAACTATGTTTGGCATGAGCACTCCAGGAGAGGGGAGAAAAAACCAAACCAACCCACAAATGAAAACATCAACAGATCAAAGAAATTTAAAGTTGATCCTATTACTCTTTAAGGAAAACAGAAGGAAGGAACAAGTTATTTTTAGAATATGCCTTCAGCAGAACCAAAATGGTTAGCTATTAGCTGAGAAATTAGAATTTGTAATCCTGCAGCCATGCCTCTGCTACCCATACTGCATGAGCTAGACTCTGTGCAGATAGCAGTATCGGCTTTTTACTTGACAGAGATTTTACTCTACAGAGGAACACAGCAAACTACTGTGACATTCTCAGAGGCCAGAGCAATGCAAAAGAGCCAGAGGGGGAGGCCCCTCAAATTAATCCAATTATCATTTAAAATATCAGCTAACATACCTACAGTGGACAGCATCTTTTCCACTTGCTTTCAATATGACAGCTCTATAGATTTCAAGACCAAGGTAGTCTGCTAGTAGGTTCATTTAGAACAAACCTGACACTCCTGGTATTTTTACAGACAAAAAGAAGCAAAATAGTAGCCATTTTCTTTAAATGAAGAAAAAGAGAAGAAAATAACCTGATCCAAGCTGATATCATAGGTGTCTCAATAGTTGGCATACCACCCAAGTTTTATCCGCTACTAATGTCACCACACTCAGGCATACCGTACAACCTAGAGAAAGATGCCTGTTTTTACGTAGACCGTAGTTTCGGCACTACTCTCAATATTATAATGGAAAGCATGACTTACGATACTGGAAAGTTTTATTAAATGGTTACTCCAACTTCAGTGTTAAAACCGTGAAAAGTAATTAAAAAAAGCAAGGTACATTCTCTCTGGTGATTGCCCCCACTCCTTTTGTAGGTATTTCCTTTCACCTACTCCTTAACTAACAATAAACAACTCCAGAAACAGAAAAAAACCCAAACCATAAACAGTAAACATTTAAGTCTTTAAAGAAAGAATTTTTAATTAGCATGTGATAAACTGCTTACCTGGATAGCCACCTCCTTCCAAGGCATCATAATTGTTCAGAACAGGAGAGGCACTGCTTGTAGTAGAGGAACTATCAAGTGCTGGGGGAGGAAAATAATTTAAAGTTAGGTGCTTCAGAAACGGCAATTTTTTGAAAAATAAGAAACAGAGTTTTTTCTAAAAAACTTTGGTAAGAAATTGTCAAGATAGATCCTGGGAAAAACCACCACTTCAGCCCTAAAACTGGAAAGCTATTACCACTGCAAAGAGAAGGTGGAAGAAGAGATAAACAATCAACATGATATTAAAAACCAAACAAGCAAGCACACGCCCCACAAAGAGCAAGAGAGATCAAGGGAAAATGGACAAAAACAACAAAAGAAAGTTGTTTCTTAGAATAAAAATATTTTTCTGTTAAACTAAAAGTTCTCTAGACTACATCAACTGAAGCCATGTACAACATTTTAAAAATAGTCTCTATCATGACTTCCTACACGGCTGCAAACAACAGAAGATTCTCATCATCTTCAGAGCAGTTATGCACCATCCCCACCTTCAAGTAAAACCAACAAGTGTTTAATTCTTTCCTCCTTTCTGTACTGTTGTAATTCAGAGCCTGTTTTGTTTGCAATGTAAAGCTTCTATTTTCCCACTGAGCACTGACAAGAGGTCTCAGCTTCAGTTAGAATAAACAGTTACTTTTGGTACTATGCAAAAAGTAACTCTGTAAACGTAAGAAACCACAATTAACTACCCAAAACTAAAAAAGTACATGGGCACATACTTAGTTGTTAGTACTGAGAAGACTCCTAATGCTTAATTTTTAGTTCACCCTATGCATATATCTTACTGTAAAACACTGCAAACAAAAATATATTTTAAAACATTTCTTCCAGTGCCATTTCACATAAATTTCCAAAGAAAGAGGGCCAAGGAGATTAAACGTATCTGCTACTTAAAACATCCCAAGCAATCAAGTGCAACAGGAAAGAAAGTATATTTAAGAATTCAAATGACAATTTTATATATAACTTTTGTGGCAGAACAGACTCAAAAGATATTCACTGATAGCGTTCTACTCAAAGATCAACCATGAGCACACATCCCATTATGAAGCTCAAAGTATTTCAAGGGAGAACTTCAATGGTGGAACATTTGAGGTTTGATCCCCCTTGAATTGAGATTTCCAAGTAAAGAGACTCCTGCATACGGAAACCTAACATTGCTGACATTTCAGACATATTAATACCAGGGCAACATCATGACAATGGTAGTTTTCAGATTGTTTTTGACAGTAAATTTCCCTTTCTTTCCCCCTGAAGTTTATAAAAGAACATAACTGCAAGATTTCTTCTCCTATCGAGTTTTATCTTTCTATTCTAGAAACTGAAGGAAACAGGATTCGTTATTTCGTTCCCTGAGCAGGAACACAGCTTTTAAAGGTTTGGTAAGTCCTACTACAGAAAAGCCAAAATATACTTTTATTAGGTCAACAAGATCAAGATTTAAGAATTTTCAAGAAGTTTTTCTTGTCTGACTAGAAGTTAGTTCTGCATTTCAAAAAAATAACAAGAGAATATAGCAACAGTTGTGAACATACAGGACAGTATTCAAGCTTTCCGATTTAACTACTATGTCACTCTTCACAGAGTTTTTCCCCCACAGTAAACTGTATCATACAATTACATCCATCTATAACATAATTCCATATAAAATGAATTTGCTGTTTTCACTAGGAAGATACTAACGATACAGCGAGTTGCAAAGAAGAAATACTAGAGACTTCCTGAGCTCTGCTGGAAAACTTAAGAGAAACCAAATTGCCAAATAGATGAAATAATAAATTTTAATAGCATGCTATAAGTAAAAATAATGCAACTTAGTCATACTTCTACTACAAAAATAAATATCTATGCATCGTTTCTGACATACAGAAAGGTTCTAGTCACAAAGTAGAATCTCAGACATTTTGCAACATAAACAAGGTCTGCCTAACTTAAAATAAGAAAGTGAATCCTATTACTGAGTACCCCATATACTTACTGAAGACCGTTAACTTAAGTTCGTCACTCCTGAAGAACTTTAACATTTTTTTAACATATTCTTGAGAACTGTCAGAGTCCCAATGCCTACAACAACTATGATGTGTCCCATTCTACTCTCCACTGGAAAACAAATAATTGACTCAAAACCAGTGAGCTGTACAGTTTCCTGCAGACCAAAAGTAGCTTCAAACTCTAAGCTGGCCACGTGTGTCATGGAAATCTCACAGATTCTCCATCAATAAAAACCACAAGAACTTCCACAAAATTAAACAACGGTTTTCCTATGCTTAAATTAAGCTAAAACAGTTGTCAAAGTTTACTTTAGCATAATAAGCACCAGACCAGAGAACATACTAGGAAGACAGAAAAAAAAAAGTTTTATAAAGAATATTAGGAAACACTGCTTAGACAAGAGTAATACTTACAGCTTGCCTTTACTGTTAAGTAATTATTTTACCACTGCAACTTCATCTTTCAGAGTTTTCAAGAACTCTTTGGGAACACAGTTAAAGATCTAACTGGTAAGAATAACAAAAAAATTGAGAAGCTACACAAACACAAGCAACCAGATGTCCAACACCTATGCGTCACAAAATCACTGGTACAGCCTGAGCTAGAAACCTGTCTACAGAATCTGTTTAAGATTTACATTAACTCTTGGTGACAGGGCATAAAACAGGATGCTTATTAATCATGTAGGTGATGTACTGAACCTGGGTGCCCTTTCACTCTTTTGCATAGGATAAATTTAAATACGATAGCTCAAAGGCTACAGGCTGTGGCAAAGTACAGAACTTGAGAAAGATGGCAGGGAGTATGAAAACTTTGTCTCTTGCAGCTTTAGGGAACAAAGTAAGGAGACAAAGGCTGTGATGGATTAAAAAAAAAAAAAGTGATCTGACACATCCTTTTGACAACCACCTTGGTATGGGATTAGACAATGATAATCTGCAGAAAATTCAGCAAGTAGCCCTGCAATAAAAAAAACACCAAAATGGTCTCTTGGCTCTTTTGGCCTACTCTTTAGAAAGCAGAGTTCAAATAGCAGCTGCATCACAACAGTCAAAGCAAACTTTGAGATATAAAGTGGAATTGTTTTCTATCTGGTAACGTCTAATTAGACTCATAGCATTAGAAAAAAAAACTAGTATCTAAAATTAAGACATATCCTTGGATTTAAAGAGAGTTATTCAAGAGCTACTATGCATAATTTAATACTAATACTCAAGCCTGTTGAAAGATTGAATGTATTATCACACAAAGGGTAAGAAAGTAAACAAATTGAACCAACTATCTGAAATAGCAAGAATTACACAGGATATGCAGTGTCCTAATACTTGTGCTCCACTCGGGCTGGGGGTAATAACATCACTTATACTGATACTATTGCACTCTCCAAATATTGTCCACTGGCTGGAACAATGACAAGTGTCTTTGGCTGAAAATGTCTTCCTCCTTGGAAAAAGAACAACAGCAACATTTTTCTTCGAATGTTCTACTAATAATTCAACTAACAGTTGAATGAATATTACTCAAATTGATAACGTGAACCCATCACACTGTTCTTAATTATGACCTGGATGTCATCATTGTTTTGCTCCATTCTTCATGACATCATTAAGAGCACAGTAAGCTATTTTCATGCAGTATTCTAGTTCTGATTTAATTATTTTAATAAAACTCACAACTATATGGCACTGATTTTTTTCTGCCCAGTTACAATATGAATTATAAGCTTAAAGGAAGAGTTACAAAGTTTGCTATCCCAAATTAATGCTCAAAGCCAGCACATACAAATGAGACTAGTATATTAGCGCAAGGTGCATGCTATTACTTCACCTATCAACAAGGGTAGAAGTCTAATGTTTAATCTCAAAAAGCTTTTTACACTGTTACCACTCATATATAGATTGTAAAGACTTCTAAGTTAGAAGAAAAAGTCACCATCCAAGAAACTAAGGTCGTGAGAAATATCAAACTCACAAAACCAGGCCATTTTAACAAAATACAGGCAGAATCCTTACAACCAAGAATGTAACATTTCAATCAATCAGGACAAACTGGTTCTTAAAAAAAAAGTAAACAGACTTTTAAAGTTCCTTACAAAGCAAGCAGGTTAAAACTGAACCTATGTGCCTGACCATAGAGACATACTTTAGAAGGAGAAAAAAAGCAGCACAGATTAATTTACTGTCTTAAAAAGCAGACTCACTACCTTTCAGTATTCACTTTACTACCTTAATGGTAAGATCCCTACACCTAAAATGAGAAACAAGGTAAACACTGCTTAATGTAATGATACAAATGGCATCTTTGTATCATGTTGCTTAATATAAGCAATTGCCAGTCTAAGTTCTAGAGCCAGTTATCTTCCGCTAAAAGTTTAAAAACCACTGCAAATCAAAATATTAAAAATATAAGAGTCTTGCAAGTTGTGAATATTACTTTGTTAGATACATAAAACATCTGATAATATGACAAAAAAAAATATCCTTTGCTGACCACTACTGAACTCCTTTTTGTTTACTACACTAATAACAGCTGGGAAAATTTCTAGTTAACTTGATACATGATGAGTCAAAGTGACATTTTGTCTTAAAGGAAAAAAAAAAGTTTCAGGGGATGGAAATATGGAACAAAACTTGAATAGGAAGAGAACAAGATACTGGTGTAAAGCTAAAGCCAACCTGCTTCCTCATCCTCCTCATCCTCTTCCTCATCATCTGAACTTGATGACAAGGGAGCTGGTGCAGAGCTAGCTTGATTATTAACATATCCACCATACTGCATGCCTGTGAAGTGGAAAGCACAAACATAAGAGTCAGACAGACAGGAAAGATGAGAAACGGAAGTCACAAATCATTGCATTAAAAGTGAGAGAAATTAGCTGTCCTAGAGAAAATCCCAACATGCAAAAAGTTAAATCTCCAACCCTAGATTATAGTTCATATATGAACTATATCAGCAGTACAGCAGGAGCAGTTTTTAGTGGGCTAGTTGAGCAAAGTATTAATAGCACATGGAAGTCAGCAGGA
>NW_009607683.1:40798-58278 GCF_000690535.1 Cariama cristata
TTATATATATGTATGAGTATGTATGTGCACATATATCAGGAAGTTAAACATGCACACAGACTTTCTATATATGTATTTAGTATCAGTTTGTTCACTGGGATACTTTCATAAGTTAATATAGAGAAAAAAACGGGTTCCTTTCCAGATGAATTCAAGTTGTGTTATGAAAACATTAATATTAAAACTTTTGCTTGGCACACCTACCCCTTTTAAGACAGGAATAATTCATGTTGGAATTCTGAACGCTGTCAGAGATTAATGAAATATACTGCTGCTGCAACATGCAAAAGCACAAATATATATCCCAGCAACGCAGTCAGTGAAATTTAAGCTAGGTAAGCCTGAAAACTTGGTTAGTCTTATTTTTAGATTAGTGCCTAAATTCAGGCTCACAGACCCATATTTAAGCACCTAAATATGCTATCCACTTTTAAGATCTGGTGACAACGCAACAACCGTCAACTGTTACCACTGTCACCTCAAAACCATAATCTATGAGGTTTTTTGGTAGCGGGTTTGGTTTTGGATTTTTTTGTTTGGTTGGTTTTTTAAACAATATTTACTCTAAACATATGTGAACAATACACAAAAGCAACATATACATATACTATTTTAAAACAGCGTAAAGCATGCAGCAATGGCTTATAATTAATTTCCCACATTACTCATTATTGATGCAATTTCAGCACCTCCAAGAAATCTTAGGTTTCTTTTGTCACAGGGCAGGGTTAGCAAGGATTTTAAATATGCTTGTAGTCAGGCAGAGACATCCTACACAAACGCAAGCAAGCATTGTTTCTCTCTCAGCAACGCAATGGATTGCTATAGCAAGAAAATACCCCAATTCTTCAAAACTCTTCAAAATTTTTCAGACTCTTGAGAGTTTGGTATCTTTTTCCCCCTGTAGAAGCACTGTGGCACCATTAGTGTTCTTTACTTGAACACTATAAAGCAGTACAGAAGTGTTCTACGTTATGTATGATATACTTAATGACCATCCCCATCCACAACTTAAATCAACTATACCAACCTTTATTTTATTTAAACTGTGGGCTAAAAATGCTGTTAGTTTCATGGCTGTTTTAAAAAGGGTTAGCAAATGAACCCAAGAGGACCACTTCAATTTCACTTAAGAAAAAACAACAGAATCAAGGTGAAGAGTATCTATTCAAACAGTGGAAGTAAAAAGAAAACAGAGCAAACCCGTATCACAACATTCTTGAGAAGCTAAACTTTCATACACAGGTTAGTGTGAGACTGACATTATTTCACTTTATCTAGTGCATTAATACTCATAGAATTCCAACCAATTTCTCCAGGATACAAGTAGTCACGACGACGGCGGCAAAATCAACCCAAGTGCAACTGAGGGGGTACAATGGTTCATTTTCTCTATACTGCTAAAACACAGGACTAACTCAAGTGATTCATAACCCCAACTTTTATGAAGGCTACTGGATGCACTTGAAAAGGAGGTTACAAGAAAACCATTCTCTGCACAAAACCAGACTACAGCCAAGGAGACTAGGTCTTTACTCAGGCCTGCGAGAGCTACCAAGGAATAGACAGAACAACTGCATTATTGTGAAGGAGAAAAACAACTTAAAATAATTAACAGGCAAATAAAAGGGGGGGGGGAGGCAGCATGACAGGAAGAGATGCACTGTAACAAAGACAGCCAAAGTGAAAGAAGGTGAGTAAAGTGTGAAAGTGCAAAAACAGACCTCTAACGAATGCCATGTACACAGACAGGAGAAGAAAGTAAATCTACTTGGAAAGGGCATGCCAATGTAAAAATTCCAAGCATGGGCAAACAAGAGAAAAAGACTGAATTAGCTCTCCTACTAATGCTATTTTGGAGTCTTTGGAAAAACAAACAAACTTCTATTGCTAAAACTCCCCCTTTTCCAGTCACAGGTCACATACATCAAGGATGCATGTGTTCAGAAAGAATACAGAAAAAGAGACTTAAAAAATATGCTAGTGACACAGAAGTTTAGGAAGCATGAACTACATCACTATGAATCCAGGCAGAGCTGGTTGGACTCTTACCAGCCTTATGAGTTTGTGTAGACTTTTAAATTTTCATTGCCAGCGATACTACAAATCTCTGCCTTTAGGATACAGTGTGCTAGCACAACTGTCCAGCCACAAAAACAATCTGAGAACTGATCTGGTTGAAAAATAATCTAGTTTAAAAACTCATTCTCAGGTGGAGAAGCCTCCCATTTTGGTTCAGTGCCCAGCAATGCCACCAGCAGGCCAGCACAGGGGAGAAAGCAACTGGAGGGCAGAAATGGATAGCTGAAGACAGCAGTTCCAAGTGCCTAATCACGATTTCTGTTGCGACAACTCGGTTCTGCTTAGTGTCTTTTAGAGAGTTGCTAATAATGTTAAAATCTCCCACTCCTAGAACTGCAAAAGCTTATTTTGAAATCATTACTGAGTGAGATTACTTCACAGGTCTGGCTTAAAATGCAACCATGTAATTTAAGTAGTCACAAACTTCTTGGACTGGAAATTTCTAAACCCTGCAACCACTGTTACCTGTAATATAATAATATCAGACTCTAAGGCTTTATCGCACTGTATTTTACGAGACCTAGAAACGTAGGTGGGAGGACACAAAAGGATGAGCTGGAACAAGAACTCATCTGCCTATGAAATAAACCAACTATTTAGGTATTTTAAGTACAATCACCTATATCACGAAAGACTTTAAAATGTGAAGTGTACATCTTAGGTCACTTAAGTGTCCTAATGGAAGCCCCATCAAAAATGAAAATGAAATAACCACATACAAAACTAAACTATACTCTGAAGTTCTTTAACTGGCTCTCTACCCATAACCCTTATGTTTTAAACAAATTTGCTACAGCATTAAGGTCTTAATATTACAAATAGTAGTTCTTACAAAATAAACCCTCCTCTTCTCCATTTTTAAACTCTTTGCTTTGAATTATTTTCATTTACTCATCAGCTCCTCTCATCAACATAAAACCTAAGGAAGTCTACAAATAACATCCAGACAGGACACACACACTAAAAGTTCATCTCTAGCATGCCATTTTTAAGTAAATTAGTTTATCTGCATTAAAGTTGTATGGAGATTTAATGGAGATTAAATAGGCTTTAATACATTTTACTTGGCGAAGTTCTAACAGGACAAAAACTTAAACAATTAGAATATTTTAATTCTGTTTATCAATGCCCACATAGGAGCTTAAAACAATCAAATCCGTTAAAAAAATTCAAACTGGTTTTCCAGAATGCTTTCATGTAGACACTACTACCCTATAGGAAGAAAAAAATCAATCCATTTAATCTCTGCATGAGAAACACACTTGGAATTCTAACAACCCAGACAAATACTCAGTAGATGTGTTCTATTTTTTCAGTAGGTTAATTTCTAGAAAGAAAGTTATCACATTTAATTGTTGATAAAAAGGTATTGCAAGAGTACATTATGCATTTCAGACTCCTCAAACAAAACTAAATGAGAAGTCTGAAGTCTTCTAATGCTCATGAAAATATCATCTAACCAGAGAAACATGTGTGATGACATGCGCATGGATTTATTATTGATTATGCTAATGTAAATACAACTAGATAAATGCAAACTTCTAATGACTTTGTTACTGACAATGGTATATTGTTGGTTTTAAAGTGTGCTCATTCAACTAGATATTAACCTTCACTTATATGAAGTATTTGAATGTAGTGAAGAGTTCAGCAGTGACCACAGTGATTTGTATTTAATGTACCAAGTGTTCACACATTATACAGGAATCACTGCAAGAACATACGTATTGCACATCAAGGCAAGCACAGTTAAACAGCTAAAATCCTTTTTCTCATCAGAAACAGTTATATGATTTCTTTGGAAGATGAAGCAACAGATTTTTCTAGCAAGCACATCTAGAGTACAAACTCTACCCAGCACCAAAATCAACTATAAAACCGTGCAAGAACCAAGTATGGTTCCAAAAACTGATTTTTCTTTTTCCTTAAAATGGTACACTCTACATAGGACTTCATAGCAATAAAAAATTCTCTTTTTGCCTGTAAGATACACAGGGCTGATTCACAGACAAGTTATTTCTTTACATGCTCCACTCCACCAGAAAAAGGAGGAAATGGAGGAAAAGGGGAAACGTAGACATTTATGTCAGAGGATTTTGAAATTTAAGAATAAAAACATGCTGTGACAATCACAAACCATGCTTTTGAGAATTATTTTGAACACTAGACATATCACATTGTTCTGGACAAAATTAATGTCTACTTCTACCTCACACACCGAGTTCTTTTTCCGTAAGAATTTAAAATTCTGAAATTACCAAGAGAAAATCAGCACAGTAAATGAGATTTGGAATACTAGATACAGAAACATGTAACAGTCAAGAGGCAAGTCAAAATATCAGGGCAGAATTAAGATGGCTGAAGAAGGCTCAAGACCCAACTGACTCTCTGTCAAGAGGCCACCAGCATCAGAATAGAAAGGAGCTCATACAAGAACTCCTCTGTTATCTCACAAGAACCCTTGCAGTAGCTTTCCAAAGGAGCTTACAGCTAGGGAATAAAACCACAATTCTATCAGTTTGAATTTAATATTCAAACTCACTCTGTTTCCCAGTGCAAATTGCTAGTTTACACCTGATCTTTCAATACAGACTGATTACAAAAGCTACTTTTAAGACCTTCTTCCATGAAGTTAAAATAGCAAGCAGCTTTTTAGAAGAATAAGGGAACTAAAAGAAGGGCTTTTTGAGGAAGAGACATGTAAGACTGTCAACAAGATAAACAAGCCAAAGACGACACATGGCCAAAGGAAATCACACAGAAGAGCTAAACGAAGCTAGAATCAAGGTGGTACAAAACAAGAACACCAAGGGAGCCTCATGAGATGCAAGAGATGTACTCCAGTCAGACAAACACAGAAGAGCCGCAATAAAGCTTCCAGCATTCATGTACGCATGTGGAACAGGACCAGAGTCTGTACTGTAACTTCCCATTCCCTTTTAGTACCTTCCTGAAGGGCCAACTCTGGTGACTGTGTAACAGCGGGTGAAGATCGTGGCTGTGAAGAAAGGCTTGGAGCAGGTGTCCTTACTGACGAGATCACAGCAGAGGAAGCAGATGTTCCAGCCCCAGGCTTGGTAAACGGAATGCTCTGGCTCACAGAGCGCACAGGCTGTGAAGAATCAATGCCACCTGAAAACAAGAGCAGAAAGCAGAAACGCTTTGTTTGCATCTGCACAGACAATTACACAACGCAAGCAATCACATTTGATTTCACAATAATTACTAAAACAACACAGTACTTCAAAGATAGATGCCTTCAAACAAGTATATATGGAAAAGTTGGGTTGCTTTTTAAAATTAAATACCTATAATGTTAAAACTCCATTAAAATGAACTAATTGCTCTGAAAACTAACAGCAGAAAGGAAAGCATGATGTAGTAAGATCAAGATTAAGCAGAAGCTAAATTGATCCATTTTTGATCCATCCCCACAACTCCACGCTTTCATAGGTTCCTCTTCCCAGGTAAGAAGAAAGCAGTCCATGTGGGACAGCTCCCTCTCAATATTCCTCCAACAGGCAGGAAACCTGAAAGTCAGCCGTGCAGTAGACCAGTATTCTGCCTCCCTCACAGGGCTGAGATTTTGCAATTCTGGTACTCAATTATGAGACCCATATTCCAAGCAATCTGTTTCAATCAACCCTGAGTGTTCCACAGAGCTCCTGATGTGTTTTAAACATCTGGACTAGATATAATCTGCTTAAGAAAGTCAGATTAGTGCTTTCAGAGATTTAACACAGCCCAGTTGAAATTCCTATCAGATAAGGACAATATAACTTCAATTAAGTTAGCTTTTAAGAGGGTTGCTCTTTGTTTATAAATTGAAAAAATTCATCATATGATGATTCTTTCTAAAAAAACTGACAGACCAAGCTGTTAAGAATAGAAAGGAAACAGCTTGACCAATACTATTCAGTAAACAGAACACAGAAATTAAGCAAGAACAAAATTCACTGTTTGTATTTGTAGAGTACTGATTTTACAGAATGAGTTACAGAATTCACTAGAGGATGCATGTGTTATATTAACTTTGCTTCGTCTGCACATATAGCAGTGTAGTTCATACGGTCCCTAACTTTTCCTTAAGTAATGGAGCTGATATCTGAAAGGACTATGGGGGAAGGTGAGGCTTCCTTTAGAGGGGGAAGAAGAAGAGGCAGCTTAAAATGATCCTTCTGGTTTTTCTAATTTACCATCAAAATTAACAGTATACATTTTCACCATCTTAATGGAACTTCTATTTATTATGAATTTTTCAAGTATGATGTTGAATATACATATAGCTTTTTTACAAGTGTTATCAAAACTAAAATATGTATTTCTCTGAAGTACACACACACAGCATTTTCTATTGAAATGTACTTGCTATAACCTTTGCTTCTACATGTTATATCTCCTAGACTTCTCATGGAAGCATCAGCACCTGTCAGCAGAGATGTTCTTGTTAGGGTAGCTACGCAGCCTCCTCAAGCAAGATATGCCAGATGACAATGGAAGTTCTTTGTGACATAAGTGTGCTTACCCAGGTTTCGCAGCAGAGAGAGTCGTTTATGGGGTTATGGTATTTTCCACACTTCAAGTCAATATAGCAATGCTTGCAGCATCAAGCATTGCTGTAGAGCATACTAAATGCTATAATGTCACAGTGTCACATGTTCAAAGTCAAAACCAATTTAAGACTCGGCTTAGCTGAAGATGTAATACCTTCCTGCCAAGTACTAGTATCTATTCTCAAAAGTTATCCAAAATATCCTTCAAAGTTACAGGGATCCTTTACATGTATTGTAAGGAAACGTTTTTGAACTGATCAAAAAAATAACATATTCTTTTCTTTGTACAAAAATCCAACCTGCAAAATTACATGTTAAACTTTACTTGGTGACTCCGAAAAGTTTTTGAAAGCCGTAAGTAACCAAGATCAAAGGAAACACTTGGACAAAGGTAATCTTTAAAAACACTTCATTTGTCTCATATGATGACAGTTACTATCTATGGTTATGGTAATTATGCTATCAATTCCCCCCGCCCCCGGCCAGTGAGAAGATTGCACCCTGTCATATAAGCACCAATCAATTTAGGATGGCGTATTTTAGCTCAGGACAAAGCTGGACTGAGCACCAGTTCAGAGTACAAGTTTCCCATCAGCTTAACCAGGACAAGCCTGATGAAGCCACGTAACATTCCCACCAGCCAATGTCACAAGAAGCCAAGAGCTTTGTCAGACTGCAATAAATATAAAACCCAATCTTGGTGACACAGTATTTTCTGGTTTTCACCTTCCACTCCTCTCACCTTTAATGGGCACTGAAGTTTTCTCTCATGCCTTTCAGCCATGAACATCTCTTGCACTAAAAATGACCAAGTATACCACTTGGTTACGAAAGCCATGTACCGATAAAGACCTACAGCTACAAGGGATGTTACAGAAAGAATCCACAGAGCTGTGCAAATTAGCAGTGTAATTCATCATTTTTCCTATACACTATCACTTAAAGTTTTTACTTACTTTCCAACTTGAAACCTACAGGTAGTAGTTAAAAAGTGTATCACCACAGTATCTTCTCAGGTTTTTAGAAGAGATGCAAGAACCATCCCTTTTGAGTTGCTACAGCTGCAATCTTGATTTCCTGCCCTCTCCATTTCCCCAACGTAACAGGCACTTCCTACCGAGAGATTTACCATCTCCCTGCAGCTTGCTTTCCAACAGCATCCTATCTCCCCCACCTTCTCTACCTCAGCTGCAGTCCTTCTCCTTTTTCCAACCACACCTCTATTAACAGATTTACGGGATTATAGCCTACATTCCTATGGAACTGGGGCAGCAAGGACTTTAGATCCTGATCTGACATAAGGGGAAGTATGTGCATGAGATAAAGAAATTAAAGTGTCTCCTGCCTAAGCAGACTGCCTATGATTACAGGACAGTAGGGAAGGTCCAGGAAGCAAAGAAATCCCTACCATACACCCGCAGGAGGAGTGCTCTATCTCCCTCTCCTCAGGGAGGAGTCCAGTAAGATCTGGGCATCCTGGCTGACATCCACACTGACTAGAAAGCGTCAAAAAAATCAGAGCGCACCAATTTCAGCTGAAATAAGCTGGAAAAACATTAAGGAAAATTACTGCCCTAGAAAGACAAAAAGCCTAAATAATACAAAGTGTGTTATTTACATAGCACAACACCATTTCTGGACAAATTTATACCAACACTGTTCTGCTGAAATACAGAGTTTAAAACTAGAAGACAGTGTTTTTGCTAGATGAAACTAGTTTAAACCAGCAAGCAGAAAAATCTCAAACTAAATATTTCTGTTCTACTTTATTTATACTCCCTAAAACAAAGAAAATTATTCTCACTGGCTGCTATTCATCAAAACAAGTCAACTTCCAGCAAAAGATTGCTCTTAAAATAAATTTCTTTTCCTCTACTGAAATCTCAGCAAGCTTCACTAAAAATACTTCAGCGATTTCAGACAGTGGCTGTCAAAGTTTTAAAAAAAGATTGCGTTGCAGTTCTATGTCCTTAGCACATGACATACAGCAGCTCAAGGGTTTGATCTCAACAGACTCGGCATTTTGGGGGCTAAGGCCCCACACAAATTGGTTTCTTTAAAAATCCAACTGTAAGTCTAATGCTTAGAACTTTTCTGATTCAAGTAGAAAACAATTCAGAAATCACCAAACTTCTGAAAAGCTTATGCCAGCCTAGGCTTCCTGAGTAAGACCTGTTCAAACACACAGATTTTATTAAAATATGGCATTCTTCTAAATAAACAATTTCATTTTCATCACACAGAGCTTTCAGTGTTCACTGGCTGCACAGAACTGCTATTGAAAAATACATTAAGACAGTAGTATCCTGAGTGACAGTCTGAGATTTTCTTACTTATAATTTAAGGATTCCACGGGATCTTCTTTCACAGCACAGCAGCAATGACAGCAAATCGTCTTACCGGCACTCTAATAGAGGGATACTAAATCAAAATTTCTTTACATGAACTGTCACACAAACATGCTTAGGAATTTCAGTATATCTTAAATTTTTTTTCAAGCAATTTTGCTAAAAAATATGCACAGACCAGACTGCAACTGTTTTTTATCATTGTTTCCTTCCTGGAGAACAGCAGGGAGAATGAAATATTAAGAAAAATTCCTTCTTACAAATCATTCATCACTTCCTTAAATTCGTTGGACTTTCCAAGGATATACAAGAACTGGCAAATAATTTTCAAGATCTAACTCCTTTTTTTTTTTTAAAGGCTGCAAACAATAAGACTGCACTGGAAAATTCAGAAAGCATATCAATATCCCAGAAAGTAACTCAATTATGACAGGACCAAACAATTATTATTATTTCTTAATTTATTTATTATCGTTATTAGATATTTATTTCTATTATTATTATTTATATTATTATTGTTCTATTAGCCAGGTGTTGTAGCAATTGAATTTTTAATATATTTTAGCCAAAGATGTTGAATTCTAGACTAAAAAAAACAGTCAGATGTTATTGGAGGCAGTCTGTTTAGTTCCAGACTTCAAAAATAGTGTAAGTCTCTACAATTTAGTAATAAAGCAGCTTGGCTCTTTCTTCAGCCTAGCTACTGGTTGCTATCTTTATTTGCTCTTTCCCAGTCAGTAAATACAGAATCATTTGTGTGCTGAGGTTGAACAAGGATTCAGAGGGAAGAGAAAAAAGTTATTCTCCACATAAATCAGTTCCACAATCCAGTCCACTCTGCAATGAAGCACAGGGCATGCTTATCTCAGGAGCTTTATGAGCTCAGAAAGAGTCTGAACGTGGTTTAAGCAATTATGCCTACAGTCCGGCAAACAAACCAAGCCCTGCAATGTTACTCAAGTGTAACAGGAGGAGTGGATCAGCGTTTATTTTCGTTGCTGCGAAGTGCGTTACCTATTACACACCACTACCGCAGCCAGTTCTATCATCAGCTCTTTGAAATTCAAGCATAATATTACTACCTTTTCTTGAGGTCATGTATTAACTCAGTCACTCCCTTAAGAAGGGCACTGAATGGTTCAGAAATAAGACAATCCATTGCTCATATTGCTTTTTGTGGTCTAGTCAGCTCCACTGTTTCACCTTTAAAACAGCTGTTCCTTATAAAAAAAAGATATTGTTATGAACAAATCACAGATTTCAAGACACCTCCAAAGGAAATAAAATTAACAGGCTTTTAAATTAAAAACTTCTGTAAATAAAATACTAACAGTCTGAACAACCAATAAGTTGTTTTCATTCAACTATTGCAAATCTTACTATTCTGGAATGATACCTGCATTCTGTCAAGTCCAGCTGTAGATTCTGTGCTCAACAGAATCAAATTTTTTTGGCCAGATATTTAAACCTTTAAGTCCTCGAAAGAATCAATTTTTATGCTCAACCATGAAACGCCTTTAACTTCAGAAGCTTTTTAAGGAGCCCCCTATTTTTCTCTTTTAAACAGTATTTTGTTTCATGCTTTTGAAATATTAGAGAAAAATCACACAGAGCCCCTCAGAGACAGAATTCAAACCTACTAATATTCAAAGTACTAAAACTGAGCTGAAGGATGACACTCTACTTCCTAGCCTTGGGGGAGCGGGTGGGGAACCAACATTGAAACTAATTTCAACCTTGGTATGGGTTGGATGAGCTTGATTTAAGCTTAGCTGGTTTTCCCAGGCAAAGCTTTACCATCATCAAAACCATATTCTTTTATAAGTCCTTGGTCTTAGAAAGCCTCAGCTACAAGGACCCCTAAAACAATTCTAATGTAAAAAGTATAATCTGAAATATTTGGCATAAAAAAAGGAAACACCCTACAGTTCTCTCATATCCATCTCAGCAGAAAAAAGCAAGCCATTAGTCTTGCACAGCTTACAAGTCAAAACTGCACAAAGTCAGAAAATTACCAGTACAGAAAGAAATCCAGAATTTTCCAGCACGTGCTATTGCGCTCTCAGAGGGAGAGCAAGATGCTTCAACGTGGAGGCACTATCACATCTCTCATCTCTGTCATTCTTCCTACCAAGTACTGCCTACCCAATGAACTTGTACTCAGTTTTCCCATGGAGAAGCTACAGCTACCAGCAAGGACTGAGCTTTCACTTAAGTAAAATTTAAAGAATCAACTTAGATCACAACTTAAAAAAAATTCTCTAGTCAGAGAAGAGAAAAAGTATCTTTGTGATTAATAGACATATTTCAGAAATTACACATTCTTTCAAAACCGCATGGGAAAATTCCCTTCCAAGGCCACTCACACACAAAACCCCCAATAAACTAAAACTATCCCCCCCAATAGTGTCTTTTTCTGTATCTCTCAACAGAAACATGTCAGTGATACAATCAGCTGCTGTTGTGAGGACTGTGGTAATCAAATGAGAAAATCGTCAAGAACAAATAAGGACAGAATTCAAAATTACAACACAGAATTTCACATAACAAACAAGTCCAAGTCAACAAAAGCACATGATTTCTGGTGTTTCCCAGACACATCCGGAAGTTCGCTATCCTTCAAATAATACCATACCTGCATTCATTTGGTTGTTTACTTTAGCAACTGATCCAGTGAGATTCCTGCAGACATTGTCTTGAACAGACGGAGCAGATGAAATAGTAGATAATGTTGTATTATATCCCACGGGAAGATGCTGTTGAAGTGAATGAGGTACTGATGTACTCTGGCTAGAAAACGTATTTGTCTCTGTGAACGGTCCAACAGCAGGTAGGCTCTGGGAGGTAAACGCCTGCCCATACACACTGCCAGCAGCCGGAGAAGGATAGGAAACATTAGGATACATGGCACTAGAAACCACGGGCATGGTATAGTGATCAGAATTAAGGGGAAATCCCTGAGATGCAACTGAAGAGCTGACAGAAGTGCTGTAGTGATTACCAAACGCTGAATACGACTGCTGAGCGCTTGTATGCAAATAGGATGCAGATGATATTGCTCCTTGAAGAGGTCCTTCAGCTGACCCCACTGTATGGGGAGGGGTTTTGTTGTACAACTGCTGCAATTCCTGTGTACTCAACACACCGGTACCCACAGAAGGTGTCATAACATTTTGTGCTGGTGCTGAATAGTAAGTAGGGTAGTAACTGGCTCTGTACTGGTTATCCAAAGGTGAAGCAGCAGCTTTACTGGGCACTTGGGAATAGTGTCCTGAGGGCGCACTATAGTTTGGAGGATGCGAGCCATAGCCAGGAGGGAACTGCATCTGACTCTGCACAGGACCTGAAACAAAGAGAAAGCATCACATGTATTAAAGCTGCATCTGCTAGTAGTGCCAACGGACTCTGTACTTGTTCTATCTACCAATCGGTTTCTTCTCATTTTCTGACATTATTTTTGAGGTCAATTTCCATCAGCAGAAAGAGAACAAAACCAAGTATAATGCATGCAAAATACAGTATTTGAAGTAATTTGCAAACACACAGAGAAGTAACAGAAAAATGGATTGCTTCCATTACCGAAAGAGGTTTCCATGCCAAGACTGTATGCCTCACATTTGTACTTTGAATATTTTTAAGACATTTTAGGAGGTTAATATTTAAACAAACAGTGAGCAACAGTAAGTACCAAACGGATGTTTCTAAGTGTCTGAATACAACAGTATGCCTTAAAGAAACTGACGGAATATGGAAAATTAAAAGTTGCAATCAAACCAACACGTCAATATACGAAAATGTAGGTACTCTTCTTTACAAATCCTCAATACAGTGACCAAGACAAAGTGCTGCAGGGCAGTTATTTCTGTCTATGTTCTCTTGTACTATGCTTTTATGAAAACTGACATTTTTATGAAACTACAGAGTATCTGACAAGACACTTCATTTCTGTTTACTGCCTGATACTTATATCAGGTATAACAGATGTCAATATTGGAGAAATGAACCTCTGCTATCACTGCAACTGGCTCCACAACATTAGAGGTTAATTACATACTGATCCAGCAAGGGTCAATCAAGCACTTGTTTGCCAGAGACTGAATGTTAACTATGTCCAAGCTGGTTTTTTTAATGCCAACTGATCAATGGTAAATCCAGAAGTTCTTCCTCAAGTTCTTCTTCAAGTTCTTTTCCTGAATCCTATTTTTATTTTCTAGTGAACCACAAATGCATTTCCCTGGGTAACTTCCTTTCTTAATAATTACCGCACCCTACTGCTTACGTCGTGCTGAATGACTATGGTGTTATTTCCCAGCCCACAGTGAACAGAAACACGAGCACAGCACTGGGCCACTTGCAAATTAAACAGCAGCTGTGATAATAATCAATTGTTGATTTCCTCCCTCATATTTACAAGGATTACAAAATGTAAGTATTACTTCTTGTCTTGAAATTCTGAAAAGTCACTGTTCTCCAAGCAACACCCAGACGTTCTATGATCAACTCACAAGACAATTTTAATAATGAATTTGTTTACAGAATCCTGTAAGCAAGGAACATACTGTCCAAAATTGCTTTCTGATGAAATTAAAAATGCTTTTTCATAATTGACAACCCAGAAAGTTGAGTAGAAGAGAAAGGAGCTAAAAAATGAACAACAGTAATTTGGACTGCCGAGTCAAAAGACAGAAAGGTAGTTTGGGAGAAAGCATAAGGAGCTTAAAAAAAAAAAAACAAACACAAAAACAACCCCAAAACCTACATCCTGACTTTTGATGAGAATATGTAACTATGCTTCTGATTTACTATTTTCTTGAAAAAGTGCGAGCTGCTTCATAGAGCTCTGTATTTTATTTTCCTTTAAAGGAAAATTATTTTGAGTTAGCAAGTCATTAACAGCTACGTGAACTCTGGCAGATTTGTGACCTGCTTTTTCAGAGTCTAAAGGAGCAAACTCAAAAATACACCAATAACTTATGTCTGTCAAGGCTTAATGCTTTAAGCAGTTATGTCACTTCAGATGGCAAGAAGAGATGTTTTCTCTGAAGAATCTGTGCACTTGTTCTACTAAAATATGCAGAATAAACTAACTGAGCAGGTATAATTTTGAAATTGGTTCAGGAGCACCTGCCTTCTAAGTTAAATATTCCGCATTAAACCATCTACTGCAAAGTCTTGCAGTATCTAGCCCTCGTTTAAAAACATGCACCATAAATAAAGACAGATTAAATTGTCAATACAAGATATCATTCTCTACATTATAGAATTCCCTAGTCATCTTTATTCACAGTTTTAAGCAGAAACATCTATAAGTTTAAAACTACACATGAACCCACAAGAATATAAATCCCATGAAGACCTCGCCAAGACAGACACATCTGACAGTTGAAAAATTATATTTTTGATTTCAAACTCCGGGTCCTTTAAAAAGAAGTTTTACAATTACAGATGAAAGATTATTCCCATTATATCAAGTGAGTTTTTTGTCCATTTGATTATAAAGAATGTCAGTAGAAAGTAATTTTTGTACTGCAATTAGCAGCTGAAGCTACTAATGATGACTAGATAATCGGACAGTTTTCCACACTGGGAATCTGAGTGCCTCTTCAGTGTCATTTTGAAATGTGGTTAATTGCACAATCTGTCCTGATGTCTCAGGTACTCTACCTTCCTCCCAAAACACCTGACAAATTTCTCAAAAAAAACTTCACAAGAGGAGTTGAAAACCTTAGCTACACACAGAAGGTGTACTGCTAAAATGCCACCTCTACAATGAAAGCAGTGAACCTCTCCTACAGACAAATTAATACTTTGTAGTTATTGTAACATTATAGAGACATTAACAGGTGAACCCCAAACGCCTTAGCACTTTTTAAGGGGGGAAAAAAAGTCACCACAAAAAAACCCCCAACAAACCAGTGCTATGGCTATACCACTATGTGAATTAGTAAAGTTTGGCTTGCTAGTGTCATGTTTGTTTGGTTTTTATGTCCATGTGTTCTCTCACCTGAGTAATTTAGCCATCTGCCATGTACCCTCCCCACATGTAGTCTATGTACCCTATAACATCAACTTCCTTTCTAGCCAAGAAAATTTTCTGTTACTTTTAACATCACTTTACCCACCTCCACAGCAGATTCGCCACAGCTCCCTCACGTATCCCTTATGGGATGGACAGGAGGCAACACTACTGTCCCTTCTTAAATGCTCACAACAGCTCAGTCACGGAATTAACATCTAGCTCCTTATTCACCCAGCTTCCCACTTTCACCAAATATTCAGGGATTTCATATCTTTCCAACCTCTATCCTTTTCATCAAATGTAACGAAACTACTCAAAAGTTCCAAAGTCTGAGGAGGGATGGAAAACAACACTAAATAACGTCATAGTGAAAATTACAATCCCCAAATGCTAGTAGAGATACCAATGGTAATCTTACAAACCAGTTGTAGACAACACTAGACAAAAATCTTCTGGAGAACCATGGGGATTCAATACAATTATCCTCAATACAATTATCCTCTCAGCACAACATCTCAATACGTTAAATTGTTAGCACTGAAGTCCTCCACTGCTACTGGAAAAATAAATCACCTTTTAGTACTGATTTAATAAGCAGCATTTCATTATACTGTAATTAGGGAATAGGTCATTTTCCACTTAGATACAAAACCACCTGTAAGACTACTACAATAAAAGCTTCTCGAACTTTATTCAGAAGAATTGTATTTTAAAGCCCCAGACATAAAAACAACACCCCAAACAAGGGTTTGTGTTTTGGTTTCTTTTTTAAACACTTAATTTCAGTATAGGATTAAACTGAGAGCAGTGTGAGAGAGAAGGAAAAAATAAATAGTAAAATACAAACAAGAAGTTATTCAAAAACAAAAAAACCCCACCAAAACCAAACAACCAAAAACCTAAGTTACACTAAAATTAAAGTCTCCAAGGGTCTCAAATGGACTTGGTCACTGGACCAGGCAAAATTCATTAAGAACAGAGCTGAACATCCTTCTTAATACCACTGTATGCACAACAGGCCGCTTGTTTTCTGAAAAAACAGCCTCTCTTTCATCAGATCCCAGTAACTTCAAAGTCTTACCTGAAAAATCCACATTTTATGAAATTAAAACACAGAGCACTCTAAATATCTGAAAGGATGCACTAGTGTTTTCTTTCAGCCAACACAGAAATAGTTGTATTCACTTAAATATCCTACATTTAAACTCCATTATACTGACATAAAATTAAATTTCAAAAGCAATGGCAAATCTTTTTTGTGAAATCTAGTTTCTATCAGACAGAACAGAAATTCCCAGTACAGTCTTTTTCCTGTTACTATTCCCCTCTACTCCCCCTCCTATTACAATTTAAAAAAAAAGAAGCCTCAAATCCAGCGTTATAACTTCAGAAGATTAGTACTAAAAGAAGACAGATACACTAATCTAAAAATTCTGGAATGCTATTGCTAAATGACATCTTAAGGAATGCAGAAGCCAAAGTTAGGTTGAGTACTTAGCAAGTTACATAATAAAAACCCAAGATTATTACTGAACAGTGTATAGGGTTCTCAGAATTAAAGAAAAAATGTTTTGCAGAAAATAAATGGTGTACTACAAGGTTTTAAACAAGCTGTTTTAAGAATATTAGCAGCAACATGGAGTTAATTCATTAAAGTAACAAAATAGTAATGACGGCTCTTTAAAATGACTGTTTCATCCAGCTAAAAACACAAGAGGAAGGTACGATGGTAGTTTCTATTTATTACTGTGAAACACACTTCCAGGTTATTGATGCTGTAGTAGCTGTGTCCCATAATGATATGTTTTTTATTAAAAGCCATATAAGTTGACATTATCTGAATGATTTCGACAAAACTCAGCATTACTATACTAAAGTCTGGACACATCTGAGGCATTAGCATCTTCCTCAAATCTACTATTTAGTTACTCTCCTTCTAACTCACTTCAGTGACATGTGCATTATCTGCAAACTGACTCAAAGCCTACTTTAAAGGCATGTAAGTGCTTATTGTTTAACTACCCCTTTGGACATGAGAAATATTCATGAGTAAAAAATTTTGTAGGTCATTACCTTGCATACTGATCTGTGCAGAAAAAAACCACACGTGCACAAAATAGCCTGACTACAAAACAAAGGGTTTAACAGTACAAGCTAAAACTCTGTGCAAGCAAGAGGGCCAACTTAGATACCAAACCGTCATTAGGCGAGGACGAAGATCATTCAGGCATTCTGAAAAGTTAACATTGGGTATTAATAAAGAACTGATTTTATGGTGCACCAGTTTAAAAATTAGGCACTGCACACTAATTATTTTAATTCATAGTACAATTAGTCTCAATACATCTCCATCTGAAACGCAACTCAGTATTTTATGACTTTGAACTATTTCACCTTTTGTTTTTCAGCAATCCACCTCTCACCAGACCAATCTTGGTTTATTCAACTCAAACCCCAAGAACCAGTTGTGTGAACGCC
>NW_009607684.1:0-65996 GCF_000690535.1 Cariama cristata
GCAGACCTGGCGCCGTGTAGGTCACCCCAAACCTCTGCTGCTGAGGAGCATGATAAAAACCTGTTGAAATAGACTATGATTTTATCAGCACAAATACCAGTGTAACAAAGTAGCGAAGCTAAGAGTGACTTTTGGTTATTAATATGGGTATCAACTTAACTTTTACAAAGGGGAGGGACCTTGGGTTTAATTAATTATTAAGCAGGTTCCCTTGCTGCCTGATCACCTTTGCAGAGAGATTATTGCAACAATATTGGAGAGAAATTTTGAAGCCTCATGACCATACTGTTTTTCATGCCCTAATTACCTGGCCAAAATCCTACTCTCCACTGAGTCAGTCTTTGCTGAGATTAGTGGAAATGCTTTTGATTTACAGTGAGATATGAATTATGCAGAATGTACCCCGAGGAGAGAGAGAATGCTATTTAATAGCATTAAAAAAATGAGAAAGAGAAGCTATAATAGCTTTTGTCTGTGGCATAATACTGTTCCCAGAGTTGTGACATCTCTGTGTCTCCCAGGGCTAGAAAGGCATGATGTTTTGATATTTGCTCCTTCAAAAAAACCCCAACCATACTAACAACCTTTTTTCTGGGCTGTAGTAGCTCCATATCCACTTCACATTGGTTGAGAGATACTGGAAAGCAAAGCATTCAGTTGGGAGATGAAGTCTTTAAAGCATGTCCTTCATCAGGTTCTAGAGCTCCTGGCAGTGCAGGGGTTAACCTGAGGCCAGGGAAAGTGCTGGGAAGATCAGCTCTGGGGGAGCCTTGAGGACAGGGAGGGATTTACCATGAGATTTGGAGTATGTTCACTGTAATTATGCTCTGGAAATTGAGAGAAATGAATAAATACACTGAAAAGCAAGAACATGGAGGAGACAATGAAAGCAGCAACAGTGTGGACACAGTAAGGATGCTCACCATGAAGCGGTGATACCAACCCTAATTAAGAGCAGCAATACTATTACTCCAACAGCAGAATCCGGCAGCTCTCTCCCACCTACCTGCAGCCAGGTCAGCTGCCAGGTGCTCAGCAGCCAGAGCAGCTTCCAGCAAGAGCTGCTGTCCAGATGCTTGACCTGAATGTAGGTGTTGCACACATGATTCCTCAGCTGAACTGCCCATATTCTCTATAAAAACATGCTCCAACAAAGGGTGTATTCCTAGAGGAGTCCGTGGCATAGTGTGTTGTTGTGCATGGAGGATGTTACAAGAAAACACACAAGATCCGATGTCAGGGGATTGAGCCAACGGTGTAAGAGAGAGCTGGGGAGCAAAGGAGGATGGGCACATGGAGGAAGAGCTGGTTTAAGTAGGAATGGTGGAGCCTCACAGTCCTCCTCTGCTCTGCCCTCCCTCCATCCAGTAAATACAAGGTGATTTACCTACAGTGTGATGGAGGTGGGAGAGGGTTGGTGCACTGAGCATTTGCTGGGAAACCTGCGTGGAGACCTTTTCTGGCCAGTACATGTAGCCTGTTAGAAGGAATACACATATGTTGAAGAGTGTAAATGTTACCTATAGCGGGAGCAGGTTGGTGCTGCTGGCCTTGACAACATATTTATTGCCCAACCTCTAGTGAAGATTTGATCATGCCATTTAAGGAGGACATCATAATTACCACAGCCCACCTCAACTCCCTGATCTCCATTTTGTGTGCAAGACTGGGGAAAGTGGAGAGGCACCAGGTTTCTTACAGGTACCATCCATCCTAGAGCCTGCAGCTTTGGTTCTTCCACCTGCATTTCTGAAAGCTGTTGGCAGTGTGATGCTGTCCCAGGGCTGCCTGGGTGAGAGTCCCTGCGACACCTGAGGCATCTAACAGTGTCACCGGCGTTCATACAATTAAACAGTGAGAAATTCAAGCCCAGAGATGAGGCCTCCTCATTTCCTGTGCCAACTCCGAGGATGCACTGCCTCGTTTCAACTGAACGGTAAATGAAAAATAAGAAATCCAAATGCCATGGCTGAAAGAGAAACATCGATTCCTAGAAAAACTCCTAAGACTCTTCTGCTTCGTATTCGCTTGGGTCTGCTCCCTTCATAAAATGGGCAACAGCTGAGCAATTAGGGAAGAGAAAGGAAACTTAGATTACACAAAAATTTGCATCGAGGACTCTGATTTGAGACCTCAGTGTCTATTTTAACCTAACCCTTCTCTTTGCTTCATTTGCTTCCCCTGGTTCCTTCAAGCACATTGCCTTACCAATGCAGCCATAACAAGGGAGTTGCAGTGGGTTGGAAGGCTCTTGTTTTTTCTCTCTTTTGGAAATATTTCAAAGCAACCATCTGTCAGTTCCCAGCAGCCCAGAGAGCTGCTCTGACAGCAGACATAGACAGCATCTCCCTGCTCAGCACTGCTACTGCGAAAGGAGGGGACGAGGGAAGAGCTGTGCAGGGCTCCGGAGCAGAGCTGAGGGTTGCAGCTGATGTGAACACCTTTGCTGAAGCTCTAAACCACACCAAATGGCTTTTCTCTCTCATATGCATGTGAAATTGCTTGTTTGCTACAGTCATTTGAAAGTAGAGGTGTTGTTTATTGCTTTCTGTGAAGAAGGGGAGGATGGTGTGGCTATGTAACAGCCACCTGTCCAGGGTTGGTGAGATCTCCAGGGTTAGGCAGAAGCAGGGTTGGTTGGAAAACCTCCCAAGGGAGCAACGTGCTGTAGGAAAGGGGCTGCTGGTGGCTGGCTTGATGATGAACTGACAAGAGATGAGAATCACAACTTAATAATTTTGTGTATCTTAATTGTTTTTAGGTGAGAGTTTGCCAGAGCAATGCATAAATAACATAACACAACAGAAGCCAGTATTGAAACCAATAAGCACCAAAATGCTATGAATTTCTGCTGTGTTTATAACACACATGAACAGTGACTCTTCTTTGCAGTAGTGAATCCCTCTGTTGCACACGAAGTGTCAGAAGTCAAATCCTATATCCATCCATCCAAGTATTTGTTCTGGAGGAGCTGGTACAGTTATTCACTCAAGAAATGGAAAGCTACCTTTCATTTTCTTGATACCCTATAAAAGTGTTTTTGAAGGGCATGTAGCAATATACTAACGGAATACAATAGTTTCAAATATTTAGTTACCAACTATTTACCAAGTTACCAAACTGTAGAACAGCTTTACCTAATGCCAACAATAGGGTGGGCATCAAAAGAGCTCATAATGTTCTATATTTCAAAGTTCCCCCCCTGAAGTTTTAGCCAAACTCCAGACTCCAGTGATTACACCAAACCTTTGTGCATTTTTCCCTCCTGCCTGGAAGTGATACTCATTTCCCTCCTTCACTTCTTCACATTCCCCAGGGCTGTCATACCTTCTTACTGCTGCAACTGCTGTGTGAACAAATCCAGGCTAGACCTGATCATTTAACATAGTCTAAGTCCTGCATCCAACCTAACAAAATTATCCTGTTATCTGTGGCTCTGGGGTGCAAACAGCCAGCTGGTGCTGGCCACTGATTGCTGGTCCTTTGGATCTAGGGCTAGCAAAGGTGGAGCCAGAGTGGATGTTGCCGTACCCAGATACTATACATGCCACAACTGAAGCAGATAGCTTAATTTCCAATGGGAGCTGATAATACGCATGTTTTTTTATGTGGCAATATGGCTGTATATGGTCAGAGGCTCTAGGTAAATACAATTTTTAAATCACTTTTTTTTTTTCAATGAAATGTCAATGCTGTAGAAATCCATGGAGGAAATAGAGGAAAAAGATCTTACTAGATACAAGAAAAGCTCACTTGTGTTTGATCCGTCTCTTGTACCCCTTGGAAGCAGATATATTTATTTACAGCACAATCTCAGCTCCACTGAAGTCAGCGGGAAGTCTGCCACTAGCTTCACAGGCGGCAGCAGGCTGGTGCCTCCGAGAGTGATCCGCTGTGCCTGCTCTCCTCTGCTGCTGCAGAAGGAGCCACTAATGCATGCCCTTTGGCTGCTTGCTGTGCTAAACCCATTTATCTGAACCATGACAGCATAAGAAGCAGTATTAGCGATTAGCCCACTTTTGCTGCCATAAAACTAATCAAGCTGCTTCTTTTTATTTACTAGAGGAGTCCGTTTTAAGTTCCCAGATGCTCAATTGTGAGAGAGGAAGACAAGTTTTGCATGTTTAAAATGGAGTATTGTATTCATTTAAGGAGCAGGAGGGGAAGGAAACAGTAAGCGATCCTTCAGGCGGGGGCCTGAAGATTGACAGCCTGGCAGCCTCTGAAACAGAAAAGTCTTTGTTTATTCCATCACTGCCCCGGTGCCCACAGCTGTCAGGTCCAGTTCTCCCATACTGGCCAGCTCATAACATCAGGAAGAACTACTGTATCCAAGTCATCAGGGACATGCTGAACAGATCCATCAAATCGGGGTACGGGAGCCAAGCCAACAGGTCAGGCCATGTTTCACACAGCTGATAGCTGAAGATTGGGAGACCCTGGAAATCCAGGAGAGTTAAGATGCTCAACACATCTATAAGGCTGTGGAATGAATCTTCAGGGAAAATAACAGCACAAGAAAGCTGTCAGATGTTACGGAGGAGGGTGGTTGGAAGGTACTGCTTCTCTTTGAAGTGGGTTAGCAGTGTTAAATGTGCTCTTTGAAGATCAATTCTAATTTGAAACTGTACCATATCCCACCTCCAACTGTCCTTTCCCAGCTGGAGACTAGGAGAGCAGTGGTGGGCAGGGACGTGGGGCCAAGGGGGACAAGCAGGAAAGACTGTTTTTCAAGTTTTAATAGTAAGAGGCTCTTAAATTACGGCACATATATCCTCTTGATTTCTAGCAAGAACAGTTCAGATGAACGCCCGTGGGAACAGTCCCCTTGGGGCCACAGAGCCCACCTTCCTCCTGCTTTATAGCCCTGAAGAGCATAGGTGATGCCTGTTGGCTGTCGGTGGTGGCCCACCGGAGGGGTTAAAGGCTGCCCAGCTTCCCTGGCCAGCTCTTTTCTCAACTCCGGTGCAGGCAGACCTTGAGCCAGCATCTAAACAAAAGAGCTTTGCCCACAGCTTCCCTCAGCCAACTTCAAACTACAACTTAAACAAACAGTCCCTGGCCATGACTCAGAGCGGTGCTGCTCGCGGGCACGCAACCAGGATCTGCCCTGCACCTCTGCCAGCTGCCATTTCAGCTGGTTGCAAAGTCCCCCCTTCTTGCTCCTCATGTTTCCTAATCCACCAGACACATCTCCTTCCTCTTTTACCTCCTAGAAACCGTCACAAGCGCCTACTAGAAATATTAGCAACACTTTGCTCGTCAAAGAGCCACCCCACTGCACTTGCTGCCCCTTTCAGCATAGGGTTTGCACCAGCCCTGCTGCTCTCACTGTGTATGCCAGCTGGGGGACTATGGGCAAAACCAGTCTATAAAATGTTGTCCTGAAAGCATTAAGGTTATTACCAAGATTGGGACCTCTCAGAGACGCTGCAGCAAGCAAGCTGAGGCAGGTTGTTACGTTTGGCAATGGTTTGCCTTGCAGGGGGCTGATGGGCAAGAGCTTAGGCGGTAAGGCAAGGCTCGGCCACAACTGCTGGCCCCGAGTGAGCCGTTTGGAGTACTTGATAATAAAATAAAATGAGATAATCATCCAGTTTGCCTAAAAGCAGCTGGGACATTGCTAGCTCTTGGGGCTTTGAACCCAGGTACAGAAGCTAATGAGGCAATGGAAACAGAGGTGGACTGCTGCAGAAATAAGTCTTCCATGAGCAGCAAACCCACCAGAAATTCGTGGTCCGTGCCCCCTGCACTGTCCCACTGCAATAATCCATCTCCTTGTTGCTGTTTCCTGGGACATCCCAAAGAACACACCCAGCTCCTCACCTCTCTCTGCAATTTCTTTCCCATGTTTTTCTTTCTGCTTTCCCATGTGTTTGGGTCCTTCACACCCTGATGTGGCCTCTAAGCCAACTTGCCAGCTGCCTCCCTGCCCTCCATCATCTTTTTTGCCTCTTGGCAGGTCAAAAGCCAGCATGGGATGTGGTCATCTGAAGCTGCACGGGGCTAACAGGCAGCCAGCTGCCCCCAGGCAGAAGAGATGGTCCTCGCTTTTCCATCAGTAGAGGCATTAATGATTTTCTCTTCTCTCCAGCCATGGATTTCTACATTGAGCTTATGGAAACTTTTTCTCTCAGAGGCCTCCATCCGTCTGCCTAATACGTTTATATGGCCAAGAAATTCAGATTCCCACAGGCAGACAGAGAAACAGGCAGAGGGACTGCGCATATGCAGTCATCATGTTAAAAAGCTGGAATGCTATGTTTATGCATACCTCAAAAAAAAAAAAAAAAAGAAATCTGTAATATCAGAAAGGAGTTTTTACTAGCTTCAAAAGAAGGATTTCTGGGGAGCTGACAGATAGCAAATAGCTTTATCTGCATCATCAGATGTCTAGCGGTTGCCCCTAGAGAAACCAAGTCTGTATATTTCTACGTGCTCGGTTCACCCTTTGGGAGACAGTTCTTCCTCAGACTGACATTCATTCCCTGAGGCATTTTACAGGAAAACACAGCAACATATTTGATTGTTCAGGAGGTACTGAACTTTACATAGATGACATTTGGAAACACAGAGAGCTCACGCCTGGGAGCTCCAACTGCTTTGAAAGAAGAAAAGCTGCTGAACTTAATTATATAGAAATGTAAATTTGATGTAGCAGTAACACTGAAACAGGGAGAGAAGTTCACACTGCCGGATCACACTAACCTCAGCTGCAAAGTGTACTGGAAGTTCACAGTGAAGTTGCTAAAAATGAAGGATAGAGAAGACTTTTTGCAGTGAAAACCTGTGTGGGGAGAGCCACCTTCCTCTGGTTGTCCGAAACCAAAGTCCAAGAGTGCTGTTGGGATAACATCCTAATAAATGGGAAATGTACATATTTTAAGAAACCCAGGATGTTTCCAAGGTCTCAGTCCCAACAATGAACACAAAACTAAATAATCATGCATTCTATGCATTTAAGCATTAAATAAGTCATGCATTTTAGATAATACCTCAACAGGCTGAGGCTTAAGCAATGTATGATAGGGAAGTGTGGGCGCAGTATGTTACTCCTCATTAGCCCCTGCAGAGGAGCTGGTGTGAAGAAGAGCGGGTCCAAATAAGAATATGCCACATATGTGAAAATATGCCAAGTCAGCCTCTGCCCTGTGTTTAGCATTGTCAAACCACAGAAGAGCACCAGGGAAATTATCTGTTTCACGCTGACAACAGAAAAGACAAATACATGCACTGCCAAATGCAGTCATAGGAGAGCTACAGCAACACAAGGAGCTGGGTAAGCCAAAAACCCAAACCTGCCGTTGTGAGAGGAGCCCCTGGGAGATGCTTCATGTTGTGAATGCGATGGTGGGTGGCCTTGAGCATGGTGCAGGGGTTATAAATGCGAGGCAGCTCTGCGGTCAGAGGAAGGTGAGCCTGTCCCAGGGGGGATGCACCCTCCAACACCCAGAGGAGAAGGAGAAGATGGCCAAGTTGGCCATCTTGGTCCAGAAGATGGGCCATAACCCAGGAAAGATGGTGGATCATGCAGCTCTATGCTTGCTTGAATGACCACTTGGCTTTTGTCTGCCACTGGCATGGGGAAAGCTAGCATGCAAAGCTGCAGCCTAGAAAACGACACAGATTCCTGGTCAGCATAAAAGGTTTTATTTGAGCCCAGTATGTTCCAGCAACCAGCCAAAGCTGGGCGTTCAGCTGCATCAGCTGCATTTACCCCATCAGACCTGGGAGCAAAAGGGAAGGCATAATGCAGTGCCATGGATTTACAGAAACTGGGGCCAGAGGAGTCTCAAGTGTAAAGTCAAGATACGACAAGTCTGAGTAAAGCATCAGTTTCTCACTTGCACACACTGTTTCTCTCATTTCTGAGTACATCTTGAAATATATTCTCCTCCCTGGAAAAATCTTGCCTCCCTTCTTCCCAGCCAGAGAGTGCAAATGGGTTTGTGAACCTTAGTACATCATTTACAGCTGCCGTAAATCTGGAACAATGTACACTATCAGATGTGCAGGTCTCATTTATAAAGCAGGATTTATGATTTCACCCCTTAGATCTGCAGATGGGTTTTATTGTGATTTATGCCTGTGTCATGAAGGACCATATATAAGAATTACCTGATGTTATCAAGGGACCTATTCTTTTTGGCCCTTATCGTTCTTCTGAAAGCAGAGACTACTTAATCACTGTTAGCTAGATACTGAGTGCAATGTCCTCTAAGATTTAGCCATATCCCTGTTTTCAGTATTATTAGCTTGTGATGTTAGGACTAACCCAATGAAATACTCACAGCATATGCTGAATTGCAACTATATATACAATTTATAAATGGCTTTTTGGTGACTGTGTTGGTAAATATAATTATGGTCTTTTTAAAGGAGACATTACATCAACATTAACTGAATGCCAGCATCAAACTGAGATACAAAAAAAGGCTCTTTGGGTCCTCTGAGTAAAATATTTAGGTTTCACTATTATTGGTAGAGGCTGCACCTCAATAGCATAAATTGCAGGGGAAAATTCCCATTTCTGAGGAAGGTAGAAGCCAGATTTCTGAAAGCATTCAGCCATCTAACCACCCCTGATTAAAAAAGGCATTGAAACAGTACAGAGGATCTTGCCTGGAGAAGCACAGGGGACACCTAGCAGAGTTTCACAATACCCCATGCATTAGGCTCCCGTGGTTTTCGCTAGCCCTGGGTACCTAAGAGCTTGTCAGAATGCCACTTAGGTCTCTTCCAGTGCTGACGTGCCCTCAGAAATCAGGCTGATAACCTGTTCTTCCTTGTAAGCTAGTAAGTCACAGGCTCCTGGAGATGTTTTGGTATCTTACAGTCATTGGACTCGCCTGTGATGGCTTGAGTCTGACTGCATAAAAAAAAGATAACCTGTGCCCCTTAGGAGGGTTTGAAACATCTGCAGCAATTGCTAGGAGATGCTGCAGTATTTCAATAGATCTGTTTACTCTCAAATATACTAACAGCCAGGTGAAGGCCCAAAACATGAAGCTCCAGTGTTGCATCCTATTCTGCAAACGCTCCTTGGCCATATAGGTCTGATAGTCCTTTTCTCTACTTTTGGTCAGGATAGATGGGGAATTCCTCCACTCAAAAACTCATACAAGCCTGCGATGAGACACTGTCTTAAGAGAAGTCTTTGCATCTCCTTCCACCAAGGGGTGAATTAACTGTTGGCTTCCTGCTTCTTGCTGATCCCAGCACTAGGAAACTATACAAAACGTGACATTGCTGCTGCCCTTCCAGCAGCTGCGACTGTTATAAGAGAAGGGCCCAGGCACGACCGTGGCTCCACGTGTACAAACAGGTCTCATCAGTGATTGGGCTCAAGCCCAGTCTTGGTGACAAGCACCACAGACCTACCATAAGGGCAAACCTCACGTCTAATCATATGTTCATCTAGATGAGAGGATAATTGTAGCAACAGCCCTCTTCTCCTTTCCATTTCTACCTCAGCTCCCTGGGAAGAGGTTGGGGCAGTCAGACTACCAAGCCCTCAGAAAGCATCAGGCTGTGAGATGCTACTGCTGAGCCTCCTCCCATGTGCTGTCTGTTGGCCCTTCTGCCTGCTGAGAGCAGCAGCTATCTGCAGTGCTGTCCCATTTCAGGGAGCGACTTAAAGTGCTTTCAAGTAGCATTTTCCTCCCTGTGTCCCCCAGGACATTTGTGAGAGCAGTGAATAGGGATTGCAGGGAGCACTTTCTTACCCCAGGCTCCCTAAAGCTTTTTGCCTTTCAGGAAAGGAACTTACCAGGCATATATCCCTGATCTCGCCTTGCCTGTCGTGATGGTAGCTTCTTCCTCTCTCACAGAAAAAAATGCCCCAGCAGATTTCTAGAAAAAAAAAGTTGGGAACTTGGGTCATCTAAAAAATTGCACAGAGGATGTCAGGGCTTGGTGGAATGGTTCATTTAAATTAATTTGGCATCAGGAAATGACTCTCATGGTTTGAGTCCTGGCTATTTTTTACATCCACATGAAGATATGTGATGCGCCAAGACTTTGATCTTGAGTGCTGGCACAGAACCCACAGAGGATGAGACATCGGGCACCGGGCTTAACTTGCTGCGAACCATGTGTGGACGCAAGCTGCTGGGAAGTCCTTGTAGGAACTTGAGAGTGGCCTAAGCTGCTTGTGTAGGCACAGCCAATTTGTCTGAGGTATTCTTCGTGCATGTCTATCAGGTTGAGTGCTGCAGGGATTTAGGGAAAGGAATGCTAAATTTCTGGATCCCCAAGAGCTGTAGATGCTGAGCGGCTCAGCCTGGATGGGATGGGAGCACTTCTGAGACCCAGAGATTGCAACAACTGTAAACATTTGTGAAGCTTTAAACAGGGAAATGCCTTTGGAGTTTACACACACTGAAAGTCTGTCAAAAGTTGAACAGGGGTTTTCAGCATCATGGTATTAGATTCAGGCACCTCCATCCCACTTTAGGTTTAAGTCCTTAAGGAAATCTTGTTCACACCACTGAAATTGACTTCAAGAATTTTCTTAATCTATGTGCAACTTCCCAATGACTGTTCCCTTTGCTTTCAGGTTGATAGCCTAAAGCACCCCAGCTTAGATTCTTAACTGCTGAGTAACATATATTTTTCATCAAAGCAAACAGAAATCTTAAATGAGGTATAAATTCTTACCAAAGTGTAAGCTTTCAGCAGTTCTTGTTACATCCATTTAAAAAAAGGTGTAGGCAGAAGAGTGTTTTGAAAGTGCAGAAATTAATTTTTTCTTCAGACTCCTATAATTCAAACAGTAATTTAAGGACTATAAGATATGACTCACTCCTAGTGCTTTCTATTACATCTCCCTATTTTCTCTCACACACAGAAATTTAAGAAGAAAAATCTCAGCCCCAGAGGAGCATCTCAGATAGCACAAGTGCATGAAAATAAGAAGCTGTGATGCTCAGTGTTTTGTAGCTTTCTAAGTGGGCCTAGAAACATTTACAGCCTTAGCTAATCACATTACATTTGCTTAATTAATGGGAAGGGCCTATGCTCTCAAGCTGACAGGCTTTGATAGATGAGTACAGCTGCCCTGGCTTTCAGCAGCATGTGTGAGTGCTTAATGGGAATAGGGTGGGGGGACAGTAAGGTATGCAAAGCAATGAAATAAATGGACTAGATGCAAATGGAGCTTCCATTCATGCTTACTCTGCACCCAAGATGGAGAGGTAGCTCCAAGCCACCTTTCTGTTAGCTGTGCCCAAGGCTGTGCAGGGATCTGACCCATCATTGCTACATGGAAGGGGCAGCCCTTTCCCTGGCACAGCCCAGAGCCATCACTCTGCGCTCTGTCACCAGTGCATGGGGGTGCTCCCACCCATTTAACATCACTTTAGGTAGCTTGAGAGAACCTCATTGTAATAAAGAGTTGGCTATAAATGAGAGCGAGAGGACGGGGAGAGCATCAGTGGTCTCCTAGGCAGGGAAATAGAAATCCTGCTGTAGATGGCACAGAAAATCACCTGCATTTTTCAGAGCTTCTCCTGTACTTAAATTAGAAAAACAGCCTTGCCTCTTGAATTATCTGCTCCATTCCTGTCCAAATGACTTCTCATGTGCTTGCGTTACAGTACGCAAGCCTGAAACACATGATATAAGCAGCTGCTGGGCCAACTGCTCTGATGATAATAGAGCCAGTTGTACATACTTTCGTACATCATACCCCATCACATCCGACTGTTACTCACCCTGTTACCAACTGCTTATTGTCTATTTTCTCCAGGAAACGGACTTTATCAGTGTAATTTGCAAGAAAAATTCCTGATCCCAGCTGGGCAAATCATACTTTCCCCCACCTCCCTTCCACCACTTTCTTCAGGGCTTTAAGTTGCACAGCAGGGCCAATTAAGGATTCAAACCAGGTAGAAAGTGAATATACAGTAGCAATAAGAGCCACTGGCATGATTGATGATGCTTATACAAATGCTTCTGGCTTGAAAAGCAGTGCCTGGGTTGATTCCAGAAGCTGTGTCTAATTTCAAAAGGATCTTCTGAAAGAAAAAAAAAAGGGGAGTTAGCAGCACATGCTACAGAAAGCAACTTCCATAGATTATTCCATCCCCAAAATATCAACCAATTACTCAGAGCAAAGCGTGAGAGAACTAACAAGAGCTTTTGCTCATACTGATCCTCCTGCACATTTACTGAAATAGGGCTAAGACTCTTTTTTCTGTGAGTTTCCCAACAGTCAGAGTTGCATTGGTCTAAGTATGGTTTTAAACTTATGCTCTTAGATATATTAGGAATAATGGCTTAAAATTCTGAAAACCTGAGTACCTATTAGCCACAGTAAAAAAGCAAACATTGAATTTCCCACTGATTCAAATGAATCTGTGAAATTTTTGGAGAAAACAAGAGATTTCCTTGCATCAGCCTCCGATTTTTACTGACATTTGCTAGTGATGCCCATCTGTGGGTTCGTGCATTCGTGCACAGCTTCGACGCAGTTAAATCAGAAACCCTCATTCCCTCCCTGTCCTTCCTCATCAATCAATGACCCTTCAGTACTGTCCTGGCACATCCCCTTCTGCCAGCCACAGCAAGAAGGGAACAGAAATCCTATGGAAGGACGTTGACCCAGATTTACCCTGGAAGCTGCCAAGCCCAGGAGCAACAGAAGATGAATGCGGGGTGAGCGTCGAGGAAGCGTGTGGACCTGCCAGCTCTACAGCGATGCAGACGATGAGCTAGTGGATATCTGGATATCTGCCAGCCGGGCTGCTGGGCATCCAGAAATCCTGGGCAAATACAGAGGGACACTCTGTGCCGTGCACAGCAAGTCCAATGCATTGGGATGCATTAGCCTTCTTCCACATGTGCAGAGGCTATTCTGAGCAATCCGTTCTGGGATGCTTTAAAACATACTTTTGGACCCAAAGGAGTTGTTAGGGTTGTGTGTACAGGCTGTAACAGACTGGGAGAGCCCCAGAGGGTCTAGGGTGAGTGCACAGGCATGGAAGGGTCATTAAGACGGACAGGGGAGCTGGAGGTCTCCACTAATACTTGGTACTGTGGTGAGTATTTCCACAACCCAACCTGAGGCATTTAAATGAGGTGTCTAATTTAGGACTGTGGTCTCCAGAGGTTCTTGTATATTCATTGGAGAGAGGCAGGCTTTCCTGCGGCATGATCGGCAGCAGAGCCTGTGTTACATGGGAGAGGAGCCCATCTCATCCAGCAACTGCAGAGGAAGCCGTGGTAGTTTGGACTCTTCACTTGCACACCTAAGCCAAACATAGAGTTAAATGCTGTGACCAGCACCTCTATCCGAGAGGGAAAAGCCACAGTGCTTATGGGTTTAAGCAGATGTCTGGATGGGACAGGACATCCCTGGCCAGAGGCACAAGACCCATAACCCTCACTGGACTGTATCCTCATGGTCCAACAAGAACCACTCCCCTCTGGGTCATACCAGCAGAACCACTGCTCCTGGCCTTGTTCTAGCTCCTGCCAGCAGTGTAAAACATGATTTCTCTTTATCTAGGTGTCTGAATCATACTGGGATCTGACTGGCACCTACTGCCATCAGTGTGTGTGTGGTGCAGCTGGTACATGGCTCAGTGGTGGGTGTATCATCCCTCTGAGTAACCCCAACCATGCTAAGATGTACCACCTCTCTGAAGGTTTTTGCTCCTTTGGTGACTACTACTGCATTGCCTTTAAAGTGGGGGCTATCCTTAGCATCAGTAGAGCTTTTCAAATAGGTTTAATGTTTTTGGGGTGCTGGCTGTTCTTTTATTTTGTAAATACTGAGTGAGCTGCAGTCAGACGCGTAATCACTGATGCTTTGTTTCAAGCATTATTGCATGTGGCAATTCATTAAAAAGCCCCAGGGTACGAGAATGAGGTTTTTATTTTAAAAGCTATAGTCTCTAGGACGCACACAATGTTCTCTTCCAGCCCAGATTTGTCACAGCCAGCTGTTATAAAGCACCATTCTCTGCTGTAAGCCATCTTCAATGTATTGTCATTATAACTGACAACAGATTTTTTTTTTCCAGTGACACTCGAGGAGGATTGGAGGATGACAGCACATGACGGAATAAAATTATAGTTAGGGAAACATAGGAAAAGCCGACTCTTCCCAGAGAGCTTGTGGCTGTCAGGCAGGGTTTTCTTTTTTGTGTCTGAAATGGGATTAAGCCAAAAGGCTCATGGATTTACTGCCATTTGTGCTCTGGTCCTTTATAAAAACAAGTAAACCAGTGTCTATTTTGAATACACTGGATTAAGATCTGACCTCACATTTTGCTGGGTTTGGGCATCAGAGCGAGTCCCTGGCAGAGCCCGGAGGGGGTCAGGGAGGCTGGGGAGAGCTGCCCACGCCGCTGCCCTGGGCTTTCCAGTGTGGTCGTGAATGAGCCCCTTTGGCTTGCTTGCTGCATGATATGTACAGTGGGGGTCTCCAAATTTGTTTTTGGGGTTTAAACAATCTCTCTCCCCAACTCACATTTCAGGCAAGCAGCGTTAAGCTCTTCTTTGTCTAATTGTTGCCTCCCCTCCACCCATAAGGTCCCTCTACTCATCCAACAGATGGAGACTCCTCTTTGTTCAGATCAAGCCCCGGCTCTGGGCCAGCCCTGAGCAGCAGGACTACATTTTACATCCTACATTCAAAAAGGCTTCAGCAAAGAAAAAACATTAAATGTTAGTAAGTCTTAAACATATGCAGAGTCAGTGGCAAAAACTATGACAGAGAATGCTCCAGAAAGGTGATGCAATGAAGAAAGGCTCTTATACCAGCTGTGGTGGATAATATGGAGGGAAGATGGAAAGGTAGTGATGGAGCAGTAAAGGCAACAGCTAAAAGAATGAAAGGCAGCTGAGAAGGAAAATGTGAAAGGAAAAACGATCTGAGTACTGATTTGTGGAAAGCCGATTTATAAGCTTCGAAGTACAAATGCTCTGCTTGAAAGTACCATGCACCAGCAATGCAAAGCATTTTCTCTGTAATGCATGCATTTAGTGAGCATTCTGGATTATGTTGTAATGGCCTGACATAAGTCTCTTAAGCATAACTGGGCGTACATTTAACTGTAATGGTTTTGTGAGGGTAGCAGGTCAGATGGACTACAGCCCCTCTGCAAACCAAACCTCTTACTGTACTCAGCCGATATTGCTTCTGCTAGGTCTTAGAGATTAAAACTGAGCTCCGTTCAGTTTCGTATGGCAAAAATGCAGAAAATACTTGTTAATAGGCTACCTTTGCATGTCATTGTCATTTTTATGTGGTCTTGTATTGCTAATCCCAGTGAAGACGGGCTTCTTGCCTGAGCAGGGCACTGTGCTTAGCAAACAGAAGGGTGATTCTCGAAGCACAAGAATTAGCAAGGTTCAGAGTGCAGGTAAATAAAAATAAACTTCTGTTTAAAAAAAACTCACACTGATGAACTGACAAGTGATCAATTTACCTGCATAAGCGGCTTTCTGCCTTTTAGAAAGATGTTACCCGATGAAGGCAGGAATAAATTATGTAGCAGAGTTGAATGTTGCAGGAAGAGGTCATTTCTTAATTGAAATTGTCCAGTAAGAAAGATGGCTATGAATTAAGGCGTAATTGCAGATCCACATGCCTTTTGTATGAAGAAAGAAGGTGGTCACATCTTTTCTGTCAAAATGATTACTGAATTGAAAATTATTGGTGAAGCTGGCATTTTTTGTGGAGTGTGTCTCCTTCACAGAAGCACTGTCAATTTCTGTTGCTAGAAGCCTAACCAGTGCAAGGTCTCAGCCACTTCTTCCCCTTAGGGTATCTAACTGAATAATATCTGGTTTGTATTTTGTCTTGCTTGATGAAAAGTCAACATTTTTTCTGTGTTTCTCTCCATTGCCCTCCTCTGTCCACTGCCTAAGAAGGGAAAAGCAGAGAAATAAAGCAGCTACAGAATACAGCCTCGCAGTACCTCTGAATGGACAATGTGCTTTACCAGTGACTGAGGGCTCCTTTGAAACCGACAATAAAAGCATCTTTTCTGTCGGGGAGCACAAGGCTCACAGGGGCAAGAGACTTTAATGACACCATTATCTTTCAGGCAATTAAGACTCACTGGCACAATCCAGCATCGGTACAGGCACTGTTTTGATTGCACTGCAATGGCTTAGTGAAACGTAGACTGCTGAGACTTAGCAACATCATAAATTGCTTTTAATCTCAAACCACCATGATAAAAATGTGCTAACAGAGGCATAATCAGAATTCATGGACATGTTTTCTCTTTTAAAAACATATGCCCAGGAACAGAGGTCTCCCCTCCTCCCTTCCTCTCCCCACGTACACGAGCTATGTAACGCTTATTCTCCGGCTTCTCTCCTAACAACGTTTGCAAAAATGGGTTTGAGCCTGCCAGCTGTGTGTATGTTTGCTGTGCATTGTGGATTATATTTTAATAACATACTCTAAGCCTCTTATGCTCAAACGAATGTGCATTTAACTGTCTGTGCATTCGTGCTGGTTTATAAGGTAGAGGGTCAGCCAGCTTATCCTCCAGTTTCTCTGCGAGGGCACTATCCAAGAATTTTAATGGAGCTTTCAAAAGCCTCCCGTTATGCAAGGTGCCCTTAATGGCGAGTCCTCCTGCCTCTGAAAGTTCCCTCTTGTTGCTAGACACAATGAAAGGCAAGCCATAATCTGTGTGGAGAGTGCCTGGATTTTTTCCTGTCGCAGCGTGTAGCTGGGATGCAAAGCACAGCTCCCCCCACTCTCTTGCCACAACCAAGGGGATTCATTTCATTAGTTTGGAAAGCTATTTCAGAGGGAAGGGAGGTTATGTAGGTCACCGATTCATCCCTGCTGCCTTGCAAAAAGAATTCATTATGAAATTTCACTTTAATTAATGCAATGCACCGGCTCTTAATAGTATTTCATCAGGACATCTGGTAAAAGCACATTAGCTACAGTTTAATGTTAAGACATAATTGAACAGAACTCCTGTTAGAGCTTGGCTTTTGCAATATGTTTCACTTCTGCTTCTCCTGCAAGCTGCCGATTAAAGGAATTGTGGGACTCCCACATCAGAAGGTGATGGAGCCTGATCCAAAGCCTGTTCGACTTAACAGAAAGGCTCCAATTAACATTCACAGACTCTGAAGTGGGTCTCTGAGGAACAAACCCAACATCCATCCTGTATTTACGTACCAGGTACTACTGGTACTGCCGCTGATCTATAATCCTGAACATAAAGTAACAACTCCAGTGTTTTTTTCCAGTTGTGTTTGAAAGGCCATAGTCAAAAGGTCTTTATAAACCATTTTCTTTTGGCTTAACTTAGAGCTTTTGCCTGTTCTAATTTTATCTCTGCATAATTCTGTGTTTTAATACTTATTTGATTATCTGCCCAAATTAATGTCAGCACAGCAGCTTTCCAAACAGCCGCATTAAATATTCACACCCAAATGGGATTTTTTCAGCCCTTTGTTTCACTATGATATCCTGGAGTATAACTGTGAACTCTCAAAAGATTTTAGTTACTCAGTAAGTACTGGGTCATGATTATTTAAGTCTAACTAACAGGCTAAAGAGTCTTTGGAAGATTAATATATTTAGAAAAAGTTTGTGAACTATTTAAAATCTTCTGTTTAATTTGAGGCTGCTGCCTCCACTTCTCTTTTTTTGGGCAAGTGTTTGACTCACCAATAACAGCAACAATAAAAAACATCCACCACTAACGCAAGTACAGATTGCTTAGTTTCCCTTTTACACTCTCCCTCTTCAGCAATTTTTTCACCATTGTTTTTGGGGCAGTTTTACTCCCAGCCTTCACTGAGAAGGGACACAAAGGACTAAGGTGTTAGAGAAGCTCTTTCTGCCATTTAGTTGTTCTTTTGGTTATTTTCTGCACCAGTAGGCAAGAGAAGGGGACAGGAGGGATCTGGCAAAGCATAGTATGCCCTCACCGACAACTGCAGCGGGTTCCCAGTGGTGTCCAGCACCTGGCAGTAGCTATCCTGCACACACATGAAGGGGTCCTGAGGGCATATTGACCTCTCCGGTCACGCCAGATGCTGTACGACTGGCTGTGGCCGAAGGACCCTGTGCCACCCACCCTGTCTGCGTTTGCTGCCGGACATTGTCGCAAGGGGCAGGTGGGACCGACAGAAACTGCTGGGACAGGGCCAGTCCACATGGCAGGTAAGGCCATCTCTCATCGCAGATGCTCTCCTGGGGTCTAATCTCTCTATAAAACCTCTAATCCTGATACCACGTGAAAACACAGGCAAATTGTTCCTGTCCTCAGCTGGTTGATGCAGGGGATTCATTTCTGGGAAACAGCTAAATTGCCTCAAAGAGATGCTAAGACCCCCTTAGGGATACAGGTTGGCATTAAATTTGACCCTGTCCTCAAAGCTGCTCCATGCAGTAGACACAAACCCAAGCCCACACCAAATTCAAGGCACCAGCTTCGCTCCAGGGAGGAGCACCAGCTCTGTCCGGCCTTTACAGAGCCTATGGTTAAAAGGCTGTTGCAGAGAAGAGGCAGCTGGTCAGTAAAAGGTGCTGTGCCTTAGCCAAACTGGCTTCTCAGTGATTTTTCAGTGCTACAAGTCCCATAATGGTCACAGTAAGAGGAAACTCAACTGAGACCATTGCTAGGGTGAAAGAAGCCTTCAGTTTGGCATTAGTTGGCACTAAATCATAAAAAATATCTAGGCAGCCTTCCTCCCTGTAGCATTGGTCAGGCTGATGCTAACTCTGGCCCAAAAAGCAGAGGTAGTTTATTCAGCACAGGCATCAGTAACATTATTTATATGGCCAGTCCTGAAGGTCCTCTGGATGCTAAGATGAACAGCCACACTGGCACTAGCTAGCATCATTTCTTTGTTGTTGCCTTAGGACAACGTTGCCAAAGGACCTGTTATTTTAAAAATAACCATTAGCCTCTGCCCCTTGGAAACTTGAAACAGCAACCTAGCTGTGGGCTCACCTGGCTTGTGCTTAGTGCTCACAGGTTTGTTCTTCTCGGGCAGCCCATCGCTGATACAGTCACCGGTACTGGGGACTCCATGGGACAAGCAGGATTCAAGCTTTTGTTCTGTGAGAAAAACAAAAGCAGTCATGTAAATAAGTCCAAAGGCATTTTACAGAGAGTAACCTTTTTTTCCTAAATGAAGGAGAACTTGTGACCTTTTCCATTTTTATTTTATCACTATGATGTGATAAGCTGAATCCCGAATTAGGAAGGAGATGGATTGTTTAGGAAAAAAAAAAATTGAAAATACTGGGAAATACGCCACTTCTGGAAACAGCCTGTATCTAGTAGGTATTTACAGTTTTTATCAGGGACCGAATCTCTCAAGATAGCTGGCCTTAGACCACTTCTTTCAGCATTTAATATTTATCTTTAGTTAAGTCTATGCTAATTGTAGTTTCACAGCTTGAAGCAAATTAAACACAAGTCCCAGCAGTGCTAGGTGTTTGGGCATCTCACCAACTTCAGCTTTTTCTTTCTCCGCGCTTTAAATCTCTGCGCTCCTGTTTCTGCAGCCTACAGAACAAGGTCTGCCACCTCTGAGTATCCTGACTGCAGAGTGGTTGGATTGATTCATGAATGCTTTAAGATCCTGAAATAAAAAATCATTAGTGATACTTCTCTGTTCTTACAGCAGCTGGTATCATCTGAATTTTCCCAGAATAATTGTTACGTGCTAGAGTTAAACCACCAAAACCTTGCAGAGTGCCACCTCTGACTTTAAGTATTTTATGCTGGTAGTGTGACTGCTTCACTTTCCCCACCTCCTGCTGTGGCTCCTCTTCCCCATGAAGCACCTTCTGCCAAAGGCTGCCCAGACACCCCCCCATCAGCAAGCTAAACCTTCAGGCTAAAGGGTGCTGGAGGAGACAAAGAGACTTCACCAAGCTGAGCAATAAAACGTGGGAATGAAACTCTGTGACCAGCTCTGTGGGAAACTCAGTGCCAGAAACCGGCTTAAGCTCTTGTGAAGGTTTGGAGACGGGATGAGGGCAAGGCAAGGCAGGAAGCTCCCGGGGGAGGGTGAGGAGCACCCTGTCCCCAGCTCACACCATTGTGCTTTGTTTGACCTCCACAATTGTGTGAGCAGAGCCCGGCGCATCAGCCTTCACTTTGAATTTCCTGCTTTTTGTCGGCTTGCATCCCAGGGACTGTTATTTGAAACGCGCCTCTTATTATGGAGCTTGCAGAAAAGAAAGTCCTGCCCCATAAGCGTGTGCCCAGACCTTTCAGTGGGTTCCCAGTGCCAGGGCTCCTGCTTTAAGGATATGTGGGCTATTGAGATGCAAAGAGCCATGCCAAATACCCGGCTGGGTCTCGGGCTGGTTAAGCTTGACTACTGTAGCCGAGAGGAGCTTCTGTCACAGAAGTCACACGATAGCCACCTCTGCGTGTGGCAGTCCAAGGACCAGCTCGTGACTTGTTCAGCTGGGCTGACTTCTCAGCAGAGATTGTCTTAATCATGAACTACACAATGTCTCTTACCCAGATTTGCAGAGGATTTGGCTTTATACAACAGGCTCCCAATTCACAAAGCTCCTTCCTCCTCCTCTTGCTCCTGCTCTCTTATTGAGCAAATCCAGGATTTTGTCTGAGTCCCTCCGCTTTGGCTCCTGGACCTGACCACGTGCCCAGTCTGAGCTCTCAGACGATGTTGTACATGCCCTGGTCTGCAGGAGAGAGACCCAGGAGAAGGGATGAAAACCAGAGAAGTAGTAATGCCTGTGGCAAGTCAGACTGCCATGTTGGGCTTGGCACGATATTGCTGGTCCTCCAGGATTTGGCAAAGAGACCTCTCAGTTCAAAAGAATGAAAAAAACTGTCCCAAAACTGCCAGGATTAGGGGATTTTGCCTGTGTCTACCCCGCACGTAGCACTGCTGGACATCCCCATCGCTGCCGTGAGCACTAACCCCCCCCTCTCACCGACCTGGCAGGTCTCACGTGCTGAGCGTGAGCCTTCCTCCCCTGGCCCCCTCCCTTTGGCACCGCACACAGCAGCGATGCAGCACCCGCACATTTCTCCTGCCTCGGGAAGTCTTGGCCTGCCTGACCTGCTGGGAACTTACACGGGACTTCTTGGAGCTGGAGGGAAGCAGTAGCGATTTGCTGGTGGTGGTAAAAGCTCCCCCAAACCAGAGCATACCTCCGTGCTGCCGCTCCTCACCTCTCCCCATTGTGGGATCCAGCACACGCAGAGTCATCTCCCTGCTCTGTTCTGCTGCGAGCAAGTCTCATGTCATCCCCAAAACTGTGTCTGTGCGATCATCTATGAAATATTTATTCCCCTCGCATGCAAAAGAAGCAAAAAGCCTGCATAATAATGATGGAATCCCTGATAGCCAAATATTGAATTATTTACAGCCTAATTGTGCCAGTGATACTCATGAGATTGCTTAGGCTGCAAGATGCGATTAATACATTTGACAAAATTGATGACTTCTACTTCAGACTTTGTTTTGATGCATCGGTGAGTCCCTAAAAACTAGGTGAGATCACTTTGCAGGAGAGGAGCTACGATATCCATAGACACTTGAAATACCCACAGACTTTTCTCAGAGCACTGCTGTGAACTAGGAAAGGGCTCTTAAACCATCTACTAGCTGCCCAAAGATATGCATCTGGAGACATTTCAGATGCTCAGGTGAATCTTACCTGGCTGCTAGCTGTTGCTTCAGAAGGGCACAGATCTCCCATAGGTCTTGTGTTACATCTGAAACTCCCAGGCAAATGCCCTGGATACCCCAAGGCATCTCAGATGGCATTAAATACATACATGCAAGATGCAGAATTGAGCCTATGTGACTGCTGGCCCCAGCAGACCTCCCAGCACAAGGAGCAGTGACCAAGAACTGCAGCGTTCCCTGTACCGCAGCACCCTTTGTCTCCTTTTTACTGTAATGTTTGCTGTGTAGCTGTAATGCAGTACTTCATACATGCGTGAAAGGTCCTCCTTTCTGCCCAACCTACAGCAGACAGACTAGATTGGCCACTGAACCCCAACTCACAGAACCTGGATTTCCAGACACAGAGCTTTTCTGTCCAGTCCCAGGTACACAGGTTGATGTGGCAGCTCTCACAGGGGCTTGGCTGTTTCTCTAATGCAAACTTCCCTCAAGCCCTCTCTCTCTCATTAGTAAATATATATCTGAACCCTGACATCTGGAGTAGTCCACAAGTTCTGCCTCTTAAAACGCACTTGTATTCTGTATTCCTCACTATATTCTACTCTTAGCAGAGCTTTGAGGGAATTGCCTCCTTCCCAAGCACTTCAGCAGCATTTAGCGACCATCCCTTGAAATCACTGGAGCTGAACAAGGCTCTGGGCAGTCCCTTTTGGCTTTAGGATGGTAACAAGCAAAAAAAAAAAAAGGAAAAGTCTGAGCCAGTATTACAATGCTGTCCTCTCCGTGCCTAATAATGTTCATTTCCTCTCGAGACGAGACACATCATGTATGTCTAAACCCCTCAGCCTATCCCAATTTACAAATTCTAGTACAGCTGTAGGTTTAAAGAGCCAGCCAAAATTAATTATGACAGATTAAGGAACAGAGCAACATACTGCAATGGCCTGTTGTTAAACTGAAACATCTGATCCAAACCAAGCAATTTCAGCCCCTTGTTAAGCTCTCGCTTGTCTTCTCCATTATCTCTAGCATTTTTTTGCTGAGCACCAGCATCTGAAAATGGTTTACTCAGATATACCCAGATTGTGATTGAGCAGCTTTGCCAGCAGCAGCATTGGCCTTGGCTGAGACAGCCAAGAAAGCAGGTTTGCAGGTAGCCCACCACCTGCAAGCCTGCTACAGGTGGGGTTTTTTGGGTTGGTTTTTTTGGTTGTTATCAGGCTTTTGTTCCATTTAGCCTTGGCAGGCAGAGAGGGTCAATCAAAACCTCTGCTTATGCCCGAGGAAAATGTATTTATTTCAGCCAGGTACTTTTCCTTCTCTTCCTTCCCACCCCCCCTTTCCCTTAAATGAGAGATAAAGGTAAACAGACAGGTGACTTTGCTTGTACAGTAAATGCCATACATCTCAAAAACCAGTAAGAAACCAAGCTAGTGTCTGCTCTAAAGGCAGAAGGACCTGAGGGAGAAAACAGCAACACGATTTACCTGAAGGCAGTGCTACAGCTGGGATGAGATCCCACGTTGGGAATGTGATTACACCTTTACAAAGCCAAAACTTAGGTAGTTTAGGAATTTTTTTGTTTTACAAATACTATTCAGTGTCTCAAATGAAAAAAGGAGGCCATTTGGTTATCAAATACAAGTAAATCTGCAAGGTTTTACCCCTCTTCTCTTTCAATTTTGTTTGAAAGTGTATATTGAAAGCAAGGTAAGGCTACGGCCAGCGCTACCTTCGAAATTCGTCTTTAGTAGAGGGACCAGATTGCTCCGAGACAAGCGAATGCGGATTTAGCCAGGGGCTGAAGATGACGTTACATCACTTGGACCATCAGCTCTTTGGAAAATAAGCCCCAAGCGCACCCTTACAGGATCCTTCTCCAGACTGTCTCTGACCACAGCAAAAACCAGGCCACCCACCAGCACGGTCGGTGCTTTCTGTAGCGTAAGCACCACCAACCCTTGCCTCACAACCCACGTCTTTAAGTGCTGCGTACAGCAGGGAAGGTGCTCTTGGTTTCCTAACAGCCCTGAATATGAAAGGGTGAGTTAGATGGCAGTAGGCTTTGTATACCTCACTATTTTGAGCACCCTAGACTTGTTGGAGATACAATCCCTGTTGGAAAACACTCCTTGCTATAAACAAGTTGACGAACATAGAAAATGGGCATGCTTTCCCCATTTGCCACTCTCCATATTCAGTTGTTAATCTGCTCCTTTCCCCTCCTCCCCATTATTCTGCAATAGCTGTTAGTTGCTAAAGAAGCTGAAGAAACAATTAAGATGCTTCAGAAAAAACAGATAATTTCTCACACGCAGCGCTGAGTACCCAGCAGATGTGACTCAAGATACACACATACTGTTTTCAGGCAAGTACTCCCAAGGGTTTAGATAAAAATGATAAGGATGAGGGGTTTCAGCAGAAATCAGGTTATTTTTAAGTGGAAGGACTCTAGGGGGTATTAACAGGGCTCCCTGAAAATGCCATCATCTTCTTTTGTGGGGGATCCCATAGCATTAGTTGTGTATAATTAAAAAAATGAAGCCAGTAGTCAGGCTGGACAGGGATTCTGGCAGGAAAGCGGTAACGGGGGTTACAGCAAATTGAGTTGGTTGCAAATATCAGACATCTGATTTACTAGAGGTTTTCCAGGCAGAACAAATGAGATGCCTACAGGGAGCTCTTCACCCTCAGAAGATAGTGGCAAGTCTCAAGAGCAAGGGTTTGACCCGGATGGTTTCGGTCATCACAGTTCAGCCAACAAGGAAACAATATAGTGGGAGAAACGCTGCGATGGTCTGGAGCCAGATCTCAGTTGACACGGTGTTGCAGCTTTACCAAAGCGTATGGCCCACATTCACGTAAGAGTCCATGAAAGGTATTTCTTTCCAATATCCCCCTTCGTAATCCATCCCCAGCATCTGTCATCAGACAAAAGAGGACGGAGGCAGTGGAGCCAGCATCACAGTGAGCAGCTTGCTGAGCCAGCCGCAGACATTTATCGTCTTCTGGCTGTGATGAAGATTGGACAAATGAGGAAAATGTTTTCATTAGCCTCACTCACCTGAAAGATAATCAGCAGCCAACTCCTATTTCAAAAAGTGGCCTGGCAAAGAGTCAAGAAATGAAATACGGCAAATAGGTTGCAAAGACAAACATAAACAACTAAGTCTGTGATGATCCACCATCTTGAACGGATCTTCAATATCCGATACCAGGATTTTCTGTGCTCAGACACATAAATCTCAGGCATTCATACTCTGCCAATGTTTTAAGTCATGCCCATAAAGCATATTTGAATAGGATTCAAGCTGATGAAAAGCAAGTTGTTACTTTTAAAGGAGTTTGGTGACCCTGTGAATGGAGCCGACGGCTTCAGTCCAGCAGATGACAATCCATTAAATTAAAGAAAAATTTGCCACTGCAATTCTTAGTGCTAGGGAAGGTGTGAAAGAAAATGTGGCCCCTCCAGGATGTGCACAACCATATTTCTGGTGCCACAGATGGTGGCTTGCCTGGCTGCAGGTTTTTTGCCTTGCCTTTTCATAAGGCATAGAGATATTTAGTCTCCACTGTTTTCAGGGAGACATTTTAGATATAGTAAGTTTATGAAGAGACACATTCCACTTGAATCATTTTCAAAACACTTCTTCCTTTCAAGTCACCAACTCTCAGCAAAGGAAGAAGAAGAAATGAAGAAACATTGAGCCAAAGCCCATAAACAGATTTTTTTTGTGTGTGTGTGAGATGAGCCTGGGAAAAGCAAAACAATTCATCTACCCAAGAGTGGCTTTGCAGGGAAAGGTTAAGGAATAATAAAGAGGGATTTAGATTGCACCACTTTACACACATTTATGAGGGAGAAATTCAACACCCAGATAACAAATTCAGTTCAGGTTTTACTTCCTCTCTCCCTCCCCCCCCCCTCCCGTTAAAGATGACATACCCTTCCATTTGTAAATTACTTTAATTTAAATACTTCCAGGTTAACAAAACGTTTTAACTTTGACATGCCCCAAATTACAAAACAGAAACAAAACCTCTTGACAAAGGGTAAGAAAAAAAAAAAAATCCAAGCCCAAACCTCCTTTCCTATGCTGGAGTTTATGGTCTGTGAGCTGGCTGCCCTCCAGAGTCTGACACAATGTCTGGAGCACCCAGAGCAGCTGGAATTAATTTTCTTCCTCCAAATCTATGCACTTTCATATGAAGTCGTGTTTTGGCACTGTTGCCTAACAGAGAGTTCAGTGCAAAAAATCTAACCCCGGCCGTGTTTCTTTGCAACCCAACACTCGCTGAGCAAACAACGAAAAAGGGGAAGAGGACCAAAAAAAAAAAAAAAGAAAGAAAGAAAAGAAAAGAAAAGCCTTTTCCCTTCCCCCACACATACACAGACGACTGTACCAAACAGGGGGGCTATTCATGGCTGTTCAGAAATGGGTCACAAGGAGAAATGTTTGCAGATAAAACCAACACTTTTTTTTTTTTTCTTCCTTCTTCCTTTTTTTTTTTTTTAAATAAACACCATGGAGGCCCCTGGAAGGTGCTGGGGATGTTCGAGAGTAGAGGTCCTGCTGATCCCTTCCGCCTCCCATTCGTGTGGCTCCCACGCTGGCCCCGACGCGCAGCCCCCCTCCGGGGGGGTCCGGACCCCCTCGAGCCACCTCCTCCGAGCCCGAGCATCCGTGGGGAGCCCGAGGGGGTGGCGGGGCCGTGTGGACGTCGCGTTGCTGATCCTCGCCTGGGCTGGCGGTGGGTCGGGGGGGAGGAGGGAAGCGTCCAAGGCACTCCCAGGCGGTCCCGTCACAAAATCACGCATTGGAGTTTGTGGGAGCCTGTGGCTCTGTCCCCTCGCCATTTGGTCTTTTTCTTCTTCTTCTGGCTTTTCTCTGGGATCTGTTGCCTGTTTTGGGAGACAGAGAGGAAAATAAGCAGGTGAGATACAAGGCTGGGTCGGACATCAGCAACCAGAGCCCTGGGCAGCAAGCAGAACAGCATCTTGGCATGCATACCTGCATTTGTATATGTATCTCCATACACCCTTCCACCAACACATGGCTTTTTAAGCCACACAGCTAACAGGACAACCACCTGCATTTTTTAGGAAGGAGGAAAGAAGCCATAAGCAAACGTTAAGGCTAACGGCAAGGATGTACGTCCTGCCAAGGCACTATACCTCCGGTTGCCCTGGGTGAACTGCTGGCTCCTCCCTGCCAGGGGGCTGCTCTGGGAAACAAGGATGCTCTAAGCAAGGCAACGTCATCCATCCCACTGCTGCTAATGCTCATTAGAGAGAGATACAAAGTGCACAGAGAAATAAACCCTCCTGGAAAGATTTTCTTTCAGCCAGCACTGCCCTTAGCTAGTTGCACTGGTGTGGACTTGGATATGGAGGGGGGGCTAAAAAATAATAATGAAAAAACAGAGTTTGCTGCTGATGGGGCTGTGGCCTCCCCTGGACGTTGTGAAGAGCACCAGAGCACAGAGAGCGAGCTGACCCCAGAAAGATGTCCCTGGCTGTCCAAAGTCACATGAAACACCAGAAACATGCAGCTGAGAGCACTCCTGCACTGCCCCGCGGCAGCCCCCATCAGTCAGGTGGGTTGTGAGCAACCTCTAAAATGTTATGTTCAGGGCTTCTCCCTTTTCATTAACAGGAGGCATTGCCCAAATGCCTGTTTGCAACTGTACCTGTTTGCAGCAGCCACTCAGCTAGCCCAGCGGTGCAAATTCAACAGAAGGTGGCTTTGTAGTTCAAACACCCAATAGGCAGCGCATAGACTTAGATTTTATTGCAAGATAAACCATACAAACACCAGCAGCTTCCGTAGATTCAAACAGTGTCTAAATAACCAATTTGAGAGTTTGAATAGTTCAAAACCAGCCTCTTGGCTACGTAATATGCCAGGCACTAAACTGAGTGTTTAGACCAAGTTTATCCAGACCAGGATGAGACATAGCTGGGGGACAAATCATTACAGCTTTAGTTGGTGTTTTTCTTACAGCCTCAGCTCCCAAACGCTTACAACCACCTGAAAAACTCAGCTTTGACTAATAAGATCGTTTTTCAGCGAGTATGAAGGCTGGAGGCATGAAAAACATAAAACTTTACAGCTCAAAACTAGAAAGCTGAAATAAAAAAATACTTTAAAGTTAATTTGGATAAATACTAAGTGGATGCAAGCTGTTCACAGTGTTCTGGAACTGTTTTAGAGATCCAGAAAACCACGTCCTGCGCCTGCTCAAGACTGTGGACTGTGACAGTCCTGGTGCATGCACTGCTGCAGCATAGAAGGGGTACCAGGAAATTTAAAAGATCTATTGGGTAGACTCAATCACCCCACTTCTTTCTGGATTACTTCTGGACAACAGTTTCTTCTATGAAGCTAAATAAAGTGGGCATCGGCCAAGTGCAAGGAGAACAAACAGTGCCAACCCTGAATGAGCATCCTCACACCCTGCAAACTCACATGGGCTCTGAGGAGCCTTGACGTTTGTAAAGCATTCCAGGAATGAGACAGTTATTACAGAGCTGTAAATCTACATTTTATTTGCAAAAGCTCACTTAAAAAAAGAAAAGCAATACTTGGTGGGCAATGGCATCCTATGGCTGTGGACAGTTTGCAATGTCCGAAGAGCAAGCGAAGCTGCACTGTGGCAAATGACCAGCTAGATCACACAGCATTTCTCTGCTCTCCGACTTAACCCCAGTTCCAGCTCTTGTGAACATCTCTGGTGCCCCTGATGCCATGGAGAGTTTCACCCAGCTGGCAATGACTTTCACGGTGGCTACTCAGGGAACTGAGGTGCAACACCTATTTTTGAGGTTATGGAGTGCATTTTCAGGGCTTGAATTTAGTGATGTCTCATTACAATGCTCCTTCCAGCCTGTCTGCAGTCACGTTATGTAGAGAAAGCAGACAGAGTCTCACCATCTTATTTTGGCTATGTTCCCCCCCCCCAGAGTAGAATAGATGGTGGCAAGAGCTCGCTGTAACACAAAAGTAGTATCTAGCCAGATAATGCTGAGTTACAGAACAGTTGGGAAATAGCTTGGGACATTTCCAGCTCAGCTCTGTAGTTCTCCAAAGACTTTCTGCCCCCTGCTTTTGAGACATGTGGGAAGAGTGGGCAGTACCATCTGCTTTTGATGGAGGCTGACTCGAGGCTGCGCTAAGACATTCACAAGTACAGATACGCTGTGAATAAATGCCTCATGGTTTAATTGCCAAGCGGGGCACTTTGACTGCATGGTGGGGAGGAGTGTGATTTCAGCTCAGCACCCTCCCAAAACATGAAAAATGAGGGCCCAGAAAGATCTGGCAGACAACTGGTGCCAGAAAAACAAATCTTCTCAGAGACATTTGAGGTTATCAGCCGAGACGCTGAGATGTGCGTGCAGCTCTTTTCCTGCAGGGCAGCCGGGATTTTGGAAGGCAGTCCCTCCCTGCCGGCAGCCGGAGCAGGGGTTTGCCTGGAGAGCAGGCGTTTGCCAAAGTGAGCAAAGGCAGCTCACACCAGAACTGGGAACAAACCTCTGCAGTCTGAGGAGGAAACCTGTGGCTTAGCCATTAGGTCATGCTGTTTCTCATACAAAGCAGCTGAATTTTTTCCATTTAGTGAGCAGAAAATGTTAGAAATCACCTACAACAGTAGAATTTTGTAGAATTTTTTGACGGTCCTTTTTAACGTCTGGCAAGGTGAGACCCTGAGAGGACAAAGCTACGAAAACCCTAATTACTGGTCCACAGCTTTTAAGGCCGGCCTTTTAAAGCTGATTATTACAGTAGCCTTTGCACTGCTCAATGAATAATATATTTTCATCGTGGCTACAGCTAGTTCTCAACCTGTCTAGCACTGATGTCCTGCAAGGGTAACTAAGTGCTAGTAACATCCCTATGCAGAAACAGGACAAGAAAGTTTAATAAACCCTAGAAATCTCTCACCCTCAACAAAACCACCTGGCCCCTGCTCCCCAAAAGTTGGCTCCTGGCTCTCCAGGTCAGGACCCCTGCATGTGCCATCCATGGGCAGCAAGCAAGTGAAGAGCTTACAGCTTACCTTATTACCCTCACGAGATCATGGAAGGCTTTGTCAACATTTAGAGGTGGGTCCTTGGCGCTAGTTTCTATATAGGGAATCTGGAGGAGAGAAGAGTATCACGAAACAGATTAGTAACAGCCTACATATTGGTAGCAAACCAGTTTCAAAATGAAAAACTAAAGGCTGGTGAAATTGGGTGCCTAAGAGACCAGGGAAATACAAGTAAACAAAGTGTTGTCATGACACTGCCATCAACACCTTCACACTCACAGCAAGGTCAGCGAGCGCTTACAAAAGCTCTGGAATAAGCACCAGGCAAACCAGCTGATATCAGAGCTCCAGGTTTGGGGAAAAATAATCACAAACCATGTTGTCAGATGTTCTCTCCCCTTAAGCTGTTCTTGCAGACATGAAAATAGCCGAAGGTTGTTAAAAGACAAGCACTTGCCAAAAATTCTTGCTTGCCACATTTTATTAGGACTACTGCATGAATATTTCATGACTACAATTCCCCTTCAGTGTAAAATGATCTTCTCCTTCAAAGTCTGACAGCCAGATGGGGCCTCCTAGAGTGCCTGTCCAGCACACTGGCAGATCCATAAAATTCCCTCTGATAAGGTATTTTTGTACACGGCCTTTCCAAAGCGTGCGCTTACAGGTGCAACGTGTCGTGTTGCAGTTTAGGTGTCCCGGCTCCTACAGAAATGAGCTTCTTTGGGGAGGGGAGGGAGTGAACCTGCCCTGATAAACTCCTATCGTGGTTTGTTCAGAAACACCGCACAGCTTGCCGTTTAGGCACCGCAGGCTGCCAAGAGGTCTCTTGTTTGCCTTTACTTTTCCATTCAGTTTCTCCTAGGGAATTGTTGTCTCCCTCTGGGCATTCAGGACTGCTGGCATTTAGAGCTGATAGTGGAGTAGCATGTGATCTACACCCATCCAAGACCAATTTCTCAGGCTAAACTACGGCACGAATAATGCGGCACCGCAAGCTGCCAAGAGGTCTCAGGCTTGTTTGCCTTTACTTTTCCATTCAGTTTCTCCTAGGGAATTGTTGTCTCCCTCTGGGCATTCAGGACTGCTGGCATTTAGAGCTGATAGTGGAGTAGCATGTGATCTACACCCATCCAAGACCAATTTCTCAGGCTAAACTACGGCACGAATAATGCAGAGCTAAGACAGTGGGTCCGATTTATATAGGCTTAACAACCCTGTAACTTCATTATGTTTAACAAGCTCACTTCCTACAGACACCTGCATATACTTCCTAATGCTTGACTTCACCTTTTCACTCCAGGAAAGTGCACTTCCCTCATTTTGAGTATTTCATGTTTCTCACCACTTGCAGACACCTTGTACACATGGCTTCGTGATGGCTACAGCTTTGCTACAGCCTGGTGCGCAGCAGAGGTTCTAGTTTCAACGATGAACTGACCCTACTGAAAGGAAACTGCATAGCTACTACTTTGTAGAAATCAAAAATGTAATTGCAAATGTTCGATTGTAAGAGAAATTCTTTAATTCAGCTCCAAATGAGCAGAGAATTCAATTCTGAATGCCTGTAATGGGACTTACATCAACCAATTAAACAATCCCACAAACTTACATTATGTTTTGTTGCCATTTCTCTTCCCTGTTCTCTTGTAATTTTCCGTAAATGCATTAGATCAACTTTGTTCGCCACCAAAATCATTGGAAAGGACTCTCTGGAAAAAATCAAAACCACCACTCAATTATTAGCAGACTACAATAAAAAATGCTGAGCATAAGTTTCACTTTTGGATGCTGACATCATCTAACATTTTCAGCTACAGACATACCACATATGTGTAAAGAAATATAAAGAAAGACCAATTGAACACACATCAGGCCCCAGACTGCGCTACACATATGTTCATATTGTAAAAATTTACTTGACAAGTTGCACGCGTGCACACACTCATTCTTATTTGCAGGCACTTCAGAGACTCAGTGTCATCGTTTTTGCAATGCCTGATAACAGCTAAGCCTGAAGATCCAACTAGGTGAAGAAAGAACTACAGAATTAATCAGGATATTAACTGAGACATAGAGACAGATCTTGAACAGGAGAGATTGGGATTATTTTGTAACAGCTAAGGCATCTCAGTAACTGCATATCTTGGCAGCTGCTCATCTTTGCAAGGTAAGGAGGTATGGTGGAGGAACGGGTGTCAGTTCATGTCCCAGTCATCCACTGAGCGCAGCCGTGGGGGAAGAAAAGATGGACTCTGGGAGCTAGTGTGTAGAGGGGCATCAAACGGGGGAGAAAATGACTGAGAGCAAAGATGCCCATCAGCTGTTACCCCAAGACAAACTGAAAGCCTGGCAGTGGTGGCTGGAAGGAGGCTGGACGAAACCAAAGAGTCTTGCTAAGCTTCCAGATGCTATTACCTACCATCTCCTGCTTGTATTCCCAGAGGAAAAACCTGATGAACAACCATCCTTTTGTGCTAAAACCATTCACCTCTGTATTACTCCTCAGTATATCTCTAACTTTACCAGGCATGTAAGCAACTGTCTTCAGCCACCACCTGAGAAGAGACCCATCCATCCACAGCATGTCCAGCGCAAGGCTCTCCTGACAAGATGTGTGGATCAGGCTCTCCCTCAGCAGAAATCCCTGTAGCTCTGGTGATTAACCAGAACCAGGGCAGCTCCTGCCATGGGAGGTCCTGGCACAGCAGCTGCTGCCCACCCCACCTCCCTCCGGCTGCACGACACAGACAGCAAAGTCGTGCTGCAGGGCCTTTACCCTCTGCCAGGAGGGAGGAGGTCCCTGCTGATAACTGACCATTATTGCAGTATTATTTTCTTATATTTAACTTTAAATCCTCCTAAAATGATTCCAGTGTTCTCTGCTGTAACAGAGTTGATTTTATTGGGGTACGGAGCAGCTGGCTGTACTAATTTCTGCGTAAAACGCTTCCCTGAGTAACTCTGGATTTTCAAACAGTGTTTCTGTGTCATTTTTCATGGAGACGATAAGGGCTCCATCTTCTCTCTGGCACGTTGCCCCATTGCTCTTGCTGGAAAAATACCGTACTGCACTCTGCATTTTAAATGAGTCTTACAGTTATTCGTTCTGATAATGTGGCTTTGATTTAATTTTAATACCTGAGCATTGATATATCTTCACTCTGATCATTCTGGAGCAAAACACTTCCTTGTCTGGATTATTTGATTCCTTTTTGGCTTGCAGCACATTGGTAAGAAAGGGATGACATTTGGACGGTATCTCATTCGCCTTGTTTACATCAGGCATAAAACTCTATGGGGACTTTGTTCCCTGTTGTAAGCCGTACGGTTGTTAGTTGGACAAAGCTACTACAGTTGGAAGTTTTACTGTGATGAAGGTTATGGAAAGAAACAGGAGAAAGGCTTTGAACAGCCCTGCTAACACAGCAGCCTGCAATTCGTTTGGATTTCAAGTTGCCAAAACTGACTGCTAGCTTGAAAGCCAGGGCGATGCTCTGCTCCCAGCTACCTGCAGGTCTGGCAGGACGGTTTCTTTACTCAGGCTGCTCCTACTGCTGTGATTTTCTGAACGAGCTCAGGTTTGGGATGAAGGGTTAAGCTCCTCGTGCTCTGCGCTTCGGTGGCGTTGAGCAGGGAAACAAAAACAACCTCACCAGCCGGTTTCACTTCCTGCTTCTCACACGCCGGCCGCGGTGTTTGCACGGCGTACGAAGGGGTAAAAGTTTCAGTCCAGAGCAAAACAATGAATACCGCATCTTATTTTCAAAGTTAAATTAGGTAAAACCGACATCGGTTTGGGGCAGTGACAGGAAATGCCAGCCCATCTTCTTCAGCTTTCAGAAACAGATTTAATTTGCCCCAAGCTGAGCTGGCAGTGAAGAAAAGACTGTCGTGAGCTGGGAGGCAGACTGAGTGACTGACATTTTTCTTCATTTAGATGAAATCAAAGGGTGGTTTTTCCTTTACTTTTCACTCTTGTGGGCTCCGCTTTGGATGCTTTACTGGAAGAGCTGTCAACTGTGAACCTCACATGACACAAGTCCACCCTTCCTGTGGGGAAGTTATTCAGAGCTGCGAAAGGAAGCCAGCAACGAGTCCTGAACCCTCTGGTGGCTTTTCTTGATGACTTCCATAATTAAAAGCCATTATGAATGGAAAAACTAAGTGTTTCAAAGCTGCAGACATAGAAGTGCTTAATTCACACCCCACCCAGTGAGGATGGATTCATCGCCTCTTGAACTGGGATGGGAAGGAGGAGTTATCTCGGAGATAAACTGGCAGCTCCCCCTCGCTCTGTCAGGATGTGTTTGCTTACCACGATTAAACTCTCAGCACTACCTTCTCCCATGCATGCACAAGGAAGGGAGCGGGTGACCTCTCTTGCTTTCTCCCCAGTCACGCAGAGGTGTTTTACTCATTGAAAATGGTAGCTGCAGAGCATGATGCATCAACATTAACTGTATTACACCCTTTGTAAGAAACACAGTTCCTTCCAACATGAGGTGTTTTCGCCTTCCAGACCCAATTTCACTCCATCATAACACTACTGAACTTTTCCACATTGAAAGCACTACACGGTTATCAGAAGAGGTAAAACATTTCTTATGCCTCATATGTAGGTCCACAAACCCACACACAAGGATTTGCCCCAGGACTCCCAGGAGGCTCCATAGTACCCACCTGTCCTTCACTCTGAGGATCAGCTGGTGGAACCGGTCCACGTGCTCGAAGCTAGCCTTGTCTGTCACCGAGTAGACTATAAGAAAACCATCTCCAGTCCTCATGTACTGCTCCCGCATTGCACTGAACTCCTCTTGGCCGGCAGTATCCAGAACTAGGACAGAAGAGATGAAGGTTTTTAGTTACTGTGAGGACCTGCGGCTGCTGTCACCGTTATGTGTCCTACTCAGCCTTCCTGCCTCCGCTGGGCTTGGTCCTCAAAGGCTCCAAGATTTGACAAAAGCAAGTTGGATGGACAAGGTGGTTTCTTGTTACAAAACAAAAACCACTCCCAGACCCCATTCATCACCGTGTGCCTATGCTGGGAGCAGATGGAAGGGAAGAAGACGATGTGGATTTTACTTTCCTTTTCCAGTACTAAATACTGACCACTGAACTCGGGAGTTGCTCCTCTGACAAGATGCAGCTCAAAGTATTTTGCAGGCCTCCATCCTTCCCCCTCCCAGCTCTCTCTGTTCCCCGCATGGAAAAACCCAAGACTGGAAGAGTAAGTAAATGCCAGTTTAAATATCAGGGACAATCTACAAACGACATGGTGAAGCATAGCTCGGAGACAACCCAGAGTAATAGCAACAAGCATTTTCCTTTTCTCAATACCTGGATATTATTTCTACACAATTATGTGCTTTCAGAGCATGGCAGTACAGCCTTGAGAAACTCCCCTTAAATACTTAGTCCCACGTGGTATGCCGATATTGAGAAGCGAATTAAAACAGGTGGAAAAGCTTCAAGTGACTTCCATATCCCATACAGTGATCATGTTTCTGTGCATTGACAATGCCTAAATCTGTGCGCAAATCCCCTAAAACACCCCAGTTGTGGCAGCAACCCAGACGCTGTTCCCCATTAGATCAACCTCCTCTCTAATGTGATCATAACTCACTGGTTCTGCACCACTGCCTCGCAGGGGGTCCCATCAGTTACATCATGGACCACATGTGGAGCAAGCTACACCAGCCTTCTGGGTAAACACCACACACTGATGCACACAGTTCCAATTATTGGGCTCCACCTTTGTACACCACCAGGATTTTGACTGGCAGGAGAAGGGTACAAGAAGAGTCCATCAGTTTAGGCTATGTAAGTACAAACACGGTGTGAGCTCAGAGTGCATCAGCTGCTCAGGAGTAATAGTCCTAATGCATCGTTGTATCCTAGAGGCAAATGTCGGACCTTCATGATGACTGGCAACGTTTTCACATCCCAATCAACTGGGCTGGGTGGGAAAACTGTTTCTGCCTCTGCTATAGAGCCACCGCATAAGCATCTGCCGCCCACAAGTGATGGGGAAAGCCTAGGGCAACCAGTGGATGGAGACTGGCAGAAGCATACTGCTGATAGAGCATCAGGGCTTTTTCTAGTCTGAGCAGGCCCACGGTCCTAGGAAGATGTTCCTTGTAGGGGTAAGTACTCAGACTGCCATGATTTCCAGATGGGGCCAGGACGAAGCCCACTTTGCTGCCGGTGTTACTTGGTGAATCAGCACAGGTGGCCACAGGCGGACATGCTGCACGTCACAGCGCACCCCACAAGTCAGCCCCACACACCTTCACGATATGTCTGGAGGAAAGGCAGATGCTGGAGGACCCAGAGACCTTACTCTGTGATGGCAGGCCCTTTAAAGCCCTTAGTCTCATTCATTTGCCTGCCTTAGCTGGTCTTGAATGTCTGTTTCCATGAGCCCTTAAGGTAAAAAGAGCTTCTAGGCTCTTGCAGAGACCCTGAGATTTAGGCTTGTTTGCCAAGTAGCTGAGGTTTGCTGGAAAGTCATGGGTGTCTCTTCATAGCCTTTTATTCTGCTTCTCCTCTCTCAACTGAGGAAACAAGAGTCTCAGCTCAAAGGCATCCAGGCTATTCTTAAGGACTTTACAAAAAAGACAAGAAAAAAAGAAGAAAATAGAAAAACAACCCAAAGATACTGCACATGCTGGTGAATTTCTATGCCCTGGGCAGAACTGCTACCATGGAATAAGGCCAGGACCGCGTGGCTGGGCCGGAAGAGGAAATTAATCCTTCCTACGCACCCAACCTGTAAGGAGAGGCTGGGCTGCCCTCATCTGACTCCTGCACCAGCTGGACGCGATGGTAGGGCAGGGCTGAGAGCTGACAACCACCACACACACGCAAACACCCACTCCCTTCCCCTCTCTAACACACATACCCAACTTGGGGTGGAGTGGGACAGCTTCTCGCAGAGGCCCGGGCTCTCCTGCCCTCCATCCCCCCAAGACAGGGCAGGTGCCCGAGCACAAGCCGTGGGCAGGAGGGTGGAGATGGATGTGCTGTATCCTGCATGGTAATTTGCTTAGGGACTTCCCCTTGCTCTGGCACGTTTGCAAACCTCTCATGAAACACATGAGGAGCATCCAGCTCTGCTCTTGCACCCATCAACCCACCCCCAGCTGCCGCCCTTCCAAGCTTTGCATCCCCTGTGAGAGGGCAGGGGACGAGCCCTGAGGGGAGCCATGGTGACACCCAAGGGACAGCACGGGCTGTGCTCCTGCCTCGCCTGGGTCTTGGCCATGGCATCACACTAAACACAGGCAGAGCTGCTGGGTCAGCAGCTGCTATTTAAAGGAAATTCACTTGCAGCATTCGTAGAAAGGTGAGCAAGTCCAGGCAGCATTTAAAACAGCACTTTGAAAATGCAAGTAAAAGACATGCAGCAGTCAAGGTTAAGGTTAATCTCAGATGGGTTATTCATGCAAAGTCGAGCATCATGTGGATGGCCACAGAAAGTCCTTGTTTTAACTTTAAATGTGTTCTTCATAAAGACAACCCCCCCAACTCCTAACACTTCTGTGCTACATGAATTGTAAACAATCAGAGAGGAGAGTGTGATCTGGATCCTTCGTAGACAGGAGGCAGGACCACATCCTGGAAAGCATCAGCACTGAAAAAGGACCAGATGCAAGCAGCTTTGCTTCTGGTGTAATCTTGTGGCATAAAAGCTTCAAGACGACTCTTACCTACAAAAATGGGAAAGTAGCAAGGAGAAACTTTCGGGGCGTGAAACTGGGAAGTGATTTGACTGGCTTCCCAAAGGGGTGAGGAGATTTAGGATGTTAGCCAGCATTCACCTTTTTTTAAAATTCCCGTTTCTGCAGATGGGCTGCCAGAAGACACAGAAATAATCACAAGCAGAGAAGAACTGTGAGCTCTCTCTTCCCCTGGGACACTTTAAAACAGCAGTTGCCTCTTACTGGCAGTTGCCCCACTGGCAGTGCATAAAAGCCAATGTGGAAACAAGGCTGGACCAAAGCACAGCGGGTTTCCCCTACCTCATTCTTCCAAGAACTGAAATCAGATTCATAGGCTGCAGAGCGCATGGTCAGGGACGTCCAACAGCAAACTTGAAGTTCCCACAAACTTGATCAAAGAAGAAGCAAGGAGGAGCATTAACGAAAGCATTTGGGTAAAGATTGAGGAGAGAAAAGCCAAGGACTATGTCTGACATGGAAACAGACATCCAAAGAGGGCAAAGCCATTTTACAGAGCTATCACACCATCAGCTGGAGACTAAACTAAGAGCAATTAGGCTGTGAGAGCCCAGCAGGGAGGTCTCCTGTGTTGCAAGGAAGAGGTTGCTGAGCGAAGAGATGGCCTTTTCCACTTTCCAGTGGATGTGACCCCAACTGTTGTGATGAACTCCTTGCTAATTGAATCCTGCCCCCTTAGACCTCTGCACAGCATTTTCCTGTGAATCCTGACAGGTTAGGCAAGAGTGCGGCTGCTTAGAGAGCACTTCTGAGCAGACACAGGAGTTCAGGAATACACAGGAATTTGTGGCCCAAAATAAAAGCACTCAGTGCTTCCAGGTATTTTATGTGGCAATGTCTCTGCAACCGACAGTGCTCCGAGTGCCCATCCAGAGACACAGGCATGTAAATCTAAGGCAAGGGCAGAGACACACTATACAATCTAAGTCACAGCACTGCTCTTTCTAGAGCCTAGGCTGGATTCAGTTCAGATTCAAACACAGCCTTCCCAGCCTTCGGGGAGCTCAGATCTGGTTGTGCAGCTGAGTTCCTCTTCTCTTTTCACACCTAAGCAAAATTCCCTCCTACATCTTTATCTTTACGCTGCTGGGCAGCTACGTGTATAGATCAACTCAAGAGAGTTTCTCCACTGTCCATGGCATCTATGGGGCCAAAGACATCCAGACAGGCAGGTTAAAACCCATTTTCTATCTTTCAGCCCTTGGGTTTCACTGCCCGTATCAGACACCAGCAGCCCGTTCTAAGCAGCAACTGCACATTGCTGCGGCCAGTCCTGAAAGCAGCAGAATGCGGTGCTCGGAGCGCTCTGCCTTCCAGCATCCAGAAGAGTGCCTGCACATCACGAAGCTCAGGGACAGGACACAGTTGTTTGTGCCTACCTCAATCGCACCCTCGGAAAGGCAAGCGCAACGTGTACGACTTGATTTTTGCAAGCAGTCTCCAGTGAAATCCCTTTGGCTATGTACGTCCAGCACATGTGCAAGCCTTTAAAGGGCTGGATGGGTCAGCAGGCAGATAGGAACCTGGGTTCACAGCACCAGGGAGAGAAGCAGTGCCAAGGAGTCCGACTCCAAGCATTTTCTGCTTCTTTGATTTCTTAATATGAAATACAGGGAAAGTCCCTGGAACAAAGAGCAGATGTGGCAATGTGGCATGGCCAGGGGACAACGGAGCTGGACTCCTCATGGCACTTCTGTCTCCCAAGTCTTGCATTCCTCTTGGCATGGCAGCTCTGCTTCAAAACGTGGGGCCAGAGAGAAACTCCATCCCTAGCTGCCCTGCAGCTTAGTAGCTAGGCTCAAGGGAAAACTTAAATTGAATTGACAAGTCAAACTAAAGAGACTCAGGCTGAGGAAAGTCATCCCCACGGTCTTCATCTTCCTTCCATCAGCAGTGCAGTGGGAGAGGGCATCCCCCATCAGCCACTGGCTTCAGCTGAGGGTTTAGAATTCTGGGTGCTGAGCAGATGGAGTGTAGGGACTATGGCTTATATTCTGTATTCCCATACCCCAAGTCACCCTGAAGGGGTATGAGGTACCCATGCTGTGTGCAAGGCAAGGTAGATGCTTCACTTGGTCACTCTGACACTTCTGCTCCTTCTCGGATACAGCCACATTGTCCCCAGCATGAGAGCTTTCCTGAGGGAAAAACATGAGATGGGGAAACACTAGGGCTTTTATGAGCCCTTCTTCTGTGCCTTAACTAAATACACAGATGTTGTAACATGGAATACCCGAGTACTTGAATTCTTGCCCTTTCTTTAAGGAAAAAGAAAAGACAGGCCTTCAGAAGAAAGGCTTCCACATCAATAAACAGAATAAAGATGCGAGCCCTTGAAGGAGCTCTTTCTCTAACAAAGGGCAAGTATTCAAAGCCTTGTGTTTTCCATGTTGCAACACCAAAATTTTCCTGGCAGGAAAAAAATCCCAACCCAAGACAAAAAACCCTATTTCAAGGTTGCAAAATCCCAGCAATTAAGGGAGGGAAAATACTGTATGCACAAATTAAAGACTGAAAGTACAAACTTAATTTGAATTTTAATTCTTTCAGTGATGTTACCCAAAGTTTAAATAAAAAAAAAAAGTGAGCCACAAACCAAGCCTTCTGCCTGCAAGCCTGAAGTGACCTTTGATCTTCTGGCCTCCTGGCTGAGTTGTTCCCAAGCTTCCCAAGGAGAAAAGCAGGAAAGCAGACAGCCTGTCCTGGGATGACTAGCAGCAAAAACCCTCGGCAAAAAGGGATGCATGAGAGATGCAGGTGGAGAGGGCAGAGGGGGAGTCTGGGGGAAGGAACAGTGCTTTGTGTTACTCCACGGGGCTGCACACCGGTGCTGTGCAGGTCCAGCCCAACGCAAGGGCACCCAGGGACCGAGGGGGGGACTTGGGAGGAAGCAAAATAAAATGGAAAACTGAAGCTCAGGAGTAGGAAGACAACTTCTAGGCAGCGAGACTTTCATCTAAATCATACCAGGGGAAGGAAAGGGAAGAGGAAGGAGACCACAGCCTCCTTCCACCCAACAGACAGGCACAATTCCTTGCTTTGCTGGTACCAGTTGGCACAGCCCTACTGGCAGCTAAGAGTTTAGCCCAATTCATCAACAAGCCCAAGCCATGTGCTTGTGGCCATCTCTTCTCCTCTTCCTCGCCACCTTTTTATCTCTGTGTGGTTTATGAGCCATAAGGAATTTTGAACTATTGGGAATTTTTTGCCATATTAAGGTATTCCACTTTTGGCTTCATGCCCAGATTAGTAATTCCAGACTGGCATTTTGCAGCCACACCAAAAGAAATCCTCTCCTAATTGCTAAGTTAGCCTGCACACAGAAAGGAGTGCACAAAATTAATGATAGCAACTCAATTGGAGCAACACCTAATCAAAGCAGATTAACCCTGGCCCTCACTTAATTCTGACCTGATGCATCTATACAGCATCTGCGTGTGAATGCATTTAACCAAGCACATCACTGTGCTAATTTCAGCATGAACAGCAGGGAACAAATGAAGGTAATATAAGCAGAGAAAATTGGAGGCTGATCTTAAAGCCTCATCAAGGTGGCAGCAACTGAAAAAATGGGCTAGCCACAAATTGCCCGTGCATCCCTTATTTAGCTTAAGTGCCCTGCTCCACTCTACACACTTGTCCTCCAAACACTGGTCTTATAAAGCTGGTGTAAGGCCAACAATAAAGTATTTTTGTATACCGTTGGACTTGAACACACCAAGCACAGGTCCCACAATCTTCTGGGAGGCAAGTGACTATCATAGACTCTTCTTTGGTGAGAAAAAAAACACAGAGGCATGCCCAGGCCAGAGAGCAAATATGTAAAAGAAGAGTTTGAATGTAGGTTTGGCTCCAAGGTCTAAAATCTGAAATAAAAGCCTACTCCATTTAAGTCTACTTTCAGTGAGAGATTTCAGCAAAGGAAAAAAAATGCAAGTCAAACATTTCATCACGCTGCCAGTTAGTGCTATTGAATAAATGTGGGTGGAGGTCTTAATGGAGGGAAGCCAAATGCTTTCTGCAAGCTGGCTAGCACAAGGGGTTTTTTACAACATAATGCTGGTGCAGATACCAAATGCTAGAGATGCTTTGTACAGAACTGCTCAGGCAACAGTCTGGAAGAGGGTGGGCTCAGTTTTCTTTTTTCTTTTCTTTTTTTTTTTGTTTTAATGAAGTTGTTGGATGCCAATGTATTTGGCTTTTTTTTTTAATAACTATTTCTACAAACTTAGAAACTTATGGAGTCCCTTATGCTATATCCTCACTTGTTAGTCTCATTTTCTAAAACTAGTTCCTATTTTGGGGGTGGGCAGCTTCTTCTTCCCACCAAGCACTGCATGAAACATCAGCTTGTAAAGGATTTGTTCATAAAGGACAACTGGAAAGTCTAAAATTTATCATGATGCATCTTTACCCTTCCTATCATGTTTGTCCCTAATTTTATACCCTAAGTGATTCATGCAACCACGTGTAACCACAACAAGAGCAGCTGTCCAAGTATACGGTGACCTCCGAGAATGGCCTAGATCCAAAGCCTATGACAGAAAGCTGTGGCAGAAGACACATGTGATAGTCAGTCTTTATGCCCTGTTTCTACTGGGCAGATGGTAAAGGCTCACATGCTTTTCCAAGCAAGAATATTGTCTTTCTTCCAAAATTCCGTTTGTTCAAAATCAAGCGGTACGAAGGAGAAGAGGAGGCTGCAGTTTCACTTCTGTGGCTGCAAGGCATCTGTGGGCACATGAACTCTGGAAGTCAGGGATTCCCAACATGCCATTCAAGGCCACAGCTGAATTCAGTTCAGCCTGAGTACAGCCACTAAACTCCCATCTGAGCAAGAGAAAGGCTTTTTCATTAAAACAAAGGGTTAAGTTTCTGCTTGTTGGAAAACAACATGTTTCCCCACTCCTACCCAGGTCAGAGTTGTTGTTTGTTCTTTTGGACTAAACAAAAATTCCAAATATTCAGTGAAAGATGCCTTTTTTACTTTCAAATAATTTACAAACCCCAGGCTGTTTCAGCCAACACCAATGTGTATGGCAGCTGGTACTGTGATATCAGAACATGGGGCATACCAGCAAAGATAAAGGTTGCTCATTTCAGAGGGCTGGATTCTGGACTGAAAAAGAAGGAATGGGTTTCCTTTACAGCAGGATTGGATTTTTCTTTTATACAACACTAGCATATTAAAATTAAAGGTGTACAGGTACATTATGTGATGGTTAATTGAGAGCAGGTATCTTTGATGCACCAATTTCACAAACATTCCCTCATATCAGTTATCAACTAATAACATATTTAAATGAAAAAATGTTGGCAAGATTAAGTTGGTTTTTTTGGTGTGGTGTTTTTTTTTTTTTTTTAAATAATGAGTAAAGGTTGTTCTTTAAGGACCTTGGGGCCATTTGTACTCACTAAACTGTATCTGATAAATCCTTCAGAGTGCAACTAAGATCTCAAGTTTCCAGATCAAGCTTACGGTCTGCACAGCAAATCCCACCAGCCTCCATGTTGCACCACTCATGCCAATCCCCCCCGTTTTCTGTCCCAACACACCAATGGTACACATGCAGAGACATCAAAGATCTGGAGCGCCTTCATGACAAGAGGGTGGAGGTAGGAACTCAACCCAAGGGAGGTTAAATTTAGTTCAGTTGTGTTAGTGACCACATACATGCACTTGGGTAATTAAGGCACAAAATATTTGCTTGCCTTTATGTAGTACCTAATTATTGTATAAAGCCAACCAAAACTTATTTAACAGCAAGGTTCCCCTTATGGCTGTGGTCAGTCTGTCTCTTGCAGCACAAACTAGTAAGTTGCAGCTTTAGGTAATATAGAACTTTTTCGTCACCTGCAGGATCAAGATGTTTTGGATTTTTTATGGGTTGGCTGGTTTGTGGTTTTTTCGTTTCATTTTTTGTTTGTTTGTTCATTCATTTGTTTTTCTTTAAAAAGCTGTTTTTCTTCAAAGAACTGAAAGATCTCAGTTACAGCAGCTCTCCAGGCTGATACCCTACCCATATTTAAATGAAACAGGTAACTAGATATGAAAACATCACGCCTGAATGATGGGAGTTAAGAAGTATTACAATTCTTCACTGTTGGTGGATGACAGTTTTGATTAAATGTTCTTTCTGGTTCTAACCCTCATTTAGTTACCCACTCACTGTTATTTCCCAGGGGATGAGCCTAACCACAATGAAGTGCCATTAGCAACAGCCACCTCACAGTGCTATAATTCACCCTTTGTAGAAGCTTACCCCAAACATCTATGATGATCTATCGGTTTTTACACTCCTGCAAGAAACACTTCTGTGCAGAACTGGAACGAACACAACTGGAAGCAGAAGCTTTGCCACAGATCAGCTGCAGACCACGCACTGCAGCTCACAGGCCAGTCTGCACTCAAATTCCTGGCAGCCCACAGCAGAGTAGGAGGGACATGAGGGCACAACATGCTGTGGGAGGCATTGAGTTGCACTTATGCTCAGCTAGAAGGGAAAGGGGACCACGAGAGCAGTTTGCTTACCATCAAGAATTGCCCATTGCCCGTCTATTTCCGTGTGCTTCAGGTAGGAGTCTTCAATAGTTGGGTCATAGTCCGGCACAAAAATCTTCTGGAAAAACTGAATGGTGAGAGCGCTCTTCCCCACGCCACCATCTCCAACCACCACCAGCTTGTACGTGGGGAGGTTTTCACTGGGAACGGCACTTGTAGCCATGCTTCCAGTGTGCTAAACCTGGTGGAGAAAGACATCATCTCTGATCACTCGTTGGCAACGAAAAGAAGGCAACATGCACAGGGCAGCTTCTACCTGCTGCCTAAGAAGTGAGGATGCAGGCAGTACTAACATCCAAAGTCCTTTTGGACAGGAGCAGCAGCACCTAACCTCCCCAACAGCTCTACCACAACTCAGACCCATCACTTAGAAGTGCAGACAACCCCACTGCTGCGGCTTGTTTACTCCTGCCTCGTCTACAAGAATCACTAATTGCCACCAAATGTGCGTGCAAAACTTTTATCATCTGAATACTTTTCCTACAGGGGCTGGGCCCACACAGCCATGCTAAAAATCACCCTGGCTCAGTGTAGCTGTCAAGCTCCAGATAATATCCAGTTGCCAGTGACCAAATCCCATTGATAAGCCAGAGCCATGCTATTCTTCACTGTTTAACCCAAGGTACAGCAAACATGAAATGGTGCATTACATCCTGGGACCAGATCTGCAGGCAGAACTGGCTGTGATGGATGAAACTGGAGTTAAAGGTCCGATCCTGGCTCTGCTGGCAAACAAAAATGCACTTAGCTGCTTTCTTCTGCCTCATTTTCGAGTCTGAGAAATAAAAACAAGAAGGCAACAAGCCAGGAACGACAGGTGGGTTTTGTTTTGCCTTTTTTTTTTTTAAAAAAAAAAAAACACAAAAAAACAAAACAAAAAAAACACAACCAAAAAAACCCAACCAAGAAGGCTGGTTTCTGTGGCTGTAACACAGCCCCGGGAGGCAGGAGAGCAGCTTCCCCTACAGCACAGTCACACCGCTCCCCTCATCTTGGGTGAGCCGTGGAGGAACTGACTCTTAAAAGAAGAAAAAAATTCACTGGCTGCAACTGGGCAACAGCACACGTGTGTGAGGCAAGAAGAAGAGGCAGCCATTGCTGAATGGCCCATTTCAACACTCAACAGCAGTGACTGCTTATTTAAGAAGCAGCCAGGCAAGTGGTTTTGTATGTATGTTACAGAGGGCAGTGCCCTCCACCTGCCTCCCATGGCCACCAGTGATGCTCACTCAAATGACAAATGGATGGCCATCTCCCAGATTTGAAAGACCGTTGCATTTTTGAAGAGGTTTTTCAGACACAAAAAGAATCAAAACCAGTAATCCAGCCTAATGATAAGGCTCAAGAGAGGGCAGTTTTCCTTGGCATCAGTTTTCTTGATGCAAGTCATCCAGTGCAGGAGGAGCTGTGGTGACATTTTCTGCAGGCATCTGCTCCCATCCATTTCAGCTTTGCTTGTGCCCTTTGGGCTGCAGGCGCTGGCTGGGGTCAGCACTGAGGGGGTCAAGGACTGCTCTGGACTGGCTGCTCTGAGGGAACCTCCATAAACTGTCGGCATCCCAATCTGTATCCCTACTACCCCACACAAGCTTTTGGAGGCTTTCCCAATAAACATAGGTATTTTTCTTCATTAAGGAGAACTTTTTCATTCTCAGAAACCACCGAGGAAGGCTGATGTGCTTGGTGCTGCAGCTGGCCCAGGTGGTGCTCAGGAGCTGAGACTGCAGGGCTGCTGCGTGCACAATGCAAGTTGAGTTGCTGACTACTATAATTTCATTTCAGCCTATAATATAAAAAAAACCAAACCAACTAAACCATTTTTCCAGAAATTCTTTCATTTCTTATATTTTCCAAACTAAACACTTTGACTCTCTGTTTCTGAAGAGGCCCAAAACCCAACTTCGACTATTTTTCAAACAAACAAGAATGTAACCCCCTAACTGTTTGGTTTCACGTTGAAGAAGATACCCGACTTCCAGGTTCAGTTTCTGGTTTCTCTAGTCCCTTTCTCTCAAATCACTATTTCAGTTTAATCCAAATTATTGAACCATAAAAGGCACTTTTGAGCTGGCATGCTTGGGGGTCCCACATTCCTTACTGTACACTGGAGACTCCATCCCTTGAGAAAGGGCTTTTCACAGTCATTTCACAGCTCTACTAACTAGTTTTTCCCCTCACTACATACCCACCTTCCCACGCATGTGGGCAAGTGCATGAAAGGAGGCAAATCGGTTAACATTCACATTTGAATTTAAGTTTTAATTACAGGAAAATGACCCTCAGGCCAAAGCAGCTGCGGAAATTGAGCCATAATCTAAAACATAACCCCCAAAAACATTCAAGTGTTAGGAGGTGACCTGAGGGATGCTGTGAGAGCACCATTCAAAACACAGCAATGCCAAAAGACAATAACAAGATGATGAAACTTGAGTGATTCACCCTATGCTTTTTCTGTCCACAAGGTAGCATGAGAACAAGGTTTCCTTGATACTTCTTGCCTCTGATCACCACACCATAATCCAACTAGTGCCGGCAGGACACAACTCTGGGAGTTACATTCCCACCTACAGTAACGGCCCAATGCCAAAAGAGAAAATCCCTCGATTTGTTAAATGAGGGAATCTTGTCTCTGCCATCCTCCCCACCACATTATGTATGATGACAGGGCACAGCTTGCACGTGAGGGACTTCTGCAAACACAGGAATAAGTTCCTATATGCATAATCTGTATGTTGTGCAGGTTAAATGCCTTGACCCCTAATTAAGGTCATGTAATGGATGTTTCTCCTTGAATCAAATGTATAGGAACTGCCTTAGTTTCTCCTCTAAAAAGAAAACCCCGTAAGAGGGAGAGAGCGAGGGTGATCACAGAGGTGAGATCACTGAGGCTACTGAGAACTGCAAAGGCCTCTTGTCCAAGTTGAGACAAGCCAAAAGTTTCAGAGCAAAAAGAAACATGATCAAGTCTGCTCATTTCTAAACTATCTTTGGAGGAAATTCTTGAGAACAGCAAGAATTTCCACTGCAAGCAACAGCTGCTGGATGGTGAGAAGACGACCAAATACGGCCTGAGATCTCAACCAGTGTTACTGCAGTTCCTCACCACAATCCCAAGGAAAAGTTTCTTACCCCCATTTTTGGGAGAGTAAGCAACTTTCTCATTTACAAGATCACATATCAACAAGCAGCACACTTGGCTGCATAGAAACCTACTCATTTCAACTAAATTTCTCATTTTTGCTTGTAAGACCACATTTTCTTTCCACGTAATCCTGCTGGGGTCAGACGATCCTCACAGGCTCTTTAGGACAGAGACCCTGGCTAAAACCCTGCCCCCCCAACACATTTGATGACAATTTTTTGCTGTGCCTGTGTCCAAGATTTCACCCCATCCTTCTTTACAGGGCGGAGCAGCTCCGGCCAGGCAGTATGAAAGACCAATTGTTACTGATGTGGTGGGGGACAGGCCATGGATGTGAAAACCATGCTTCATTTGTGCATGATTTTTGACCTCATGACAAAACCACAAGCTACTGCTCGGCAGACAAGCGTTACATTTTCATCGACATTTTGTATCAGCCCCTTTAACTAGCTCCTAAGAAGCCTGGAGCTTATCTTGCATGAAATGCTCCCCCAAAGATAATATTTAGCCCATTGTACAAACTGTGACTCTGCCCAACATGCTTATGGGTTGAATCGGGGCATTTGCTTCCCATTGTTTCCAGTTTGGTCATACTGTACATCTAAGCTACCAGACTGAGTATTATGTAGCCTGAGAAGAACAGCAAGAAGTGAACTGAAAAAAAAAAAATTTAAAAAAAAAAGTTAAGAACTGTAGGCTGGTTTGTTGAGCACAAACCCCCATATTTTAGGTGAAGCTGGCATGAAGAGATGACAATTTCTATTGAGTGTCAAAAGGCAGCAAGTTTAGATGCTTCTGCAGGGCTGTTTCTACTGCTTATGGAAACATTCCTCCTGCTGAGATGGCAGGTCCTGTGCTCCCAACATGCAGGTACGTAATGCAAACTCTCTGAAAGCCAAGTAGTTCAAACCCTCTACACCTCCACCTGCCCTGATAACCAAAGCAAGAAGACAGCTCATGCCTTGACAAGATTATCATCTAAACCAGCCAATAAATCAAGCCTTAAAAACAACATATGTCACCTCCTGGAAAACATGAAACGCTCCCAACAGTGTGCAGAGCTTCCACGCTGGCTGGTTATGTTGCTGTGGGCAAGTACACAAGACTTGGGCCGATTTTCATGTGTTTTTGGCAAAAGTACTGACACAGTCCCTCTCAGATGGGAGCAAGAATAAGTGTGTTTGCTGTAGATCTGACTGAGAAAAACAAAGCACAGATGTTTTTATCTATTGTCTGAATACAAAGTAGCATGTAGTAATATGCTAATAAGCTCTGATGATAACAGTCTTACAGTTTATATAGTTGTTTATTTTGAAGGAGCCAAGAGAAGGATCCATACCCTATGCTGACGAAAGCTGTCAGGGCACTGGTTAAGTCACTGGAAGGAGGCTGCATTTATAGCACCGTCTTCATATGCACCTGCAAGATCTGTGTCCTGACAGCACAAGCCAGCAATGCTGAGACAGTCAGAAATGTGGCTGCTTCTGGGGTAGATGGTAAGGAAAAAACAGAAATGCTGACCCAAGAGTGTCACTGAGGCTAGCCTCCTAAAAAGGATTTTTTTATGGAGGCAGAATAAACTGCATAAAACCTCATTTACCTGTCTGGTAAATACCAGAGATGAGTGGAAGGGCTGAGCTATCCCCTTGGAGCAGCCAAGTAATATAAAAACACCAAAGATGGAGAAATTCAGCTTAGTTTGTGCAACTGGATCACCAAACCCCAACAGGTCACTACAACATGTAGGCAGTGTATCTAATCTCTGTCCTCGTTGGAAAACTCGCCCTGAATACAAGTGGGGCAGATCTCAGCTTGTGTAAATCATTATAATTTCTGTTCATCTGAGCAGAGATGTGGTGACATATGACAATAGTAAAATCAACCCCAAATATTTCATATTTGATGTGTGAGCACCCCTATCCCCAGTTCCAGCTCTGCTCTCCTGGAGGTTGGGCTCCCATGGCAAAGCCATTACAGCAGGTAAACGAGCTCAGGATCAAGCCCGGGATTTGCACGGGAGGTTAGGGCAATTAAAGACATCAGCTCCCTGACAGAGAAGCCCAGCATGACAGTGATTTACAGTCTCCATGGCAACACATGACACAAATTGCTTAATTCTGTTATGAAACCTCAAGAAAAAGCTGCAGCAAGGTCTGCGTGGGAACCATCAGCTCCCTCTTCCTCTGCTGCAGCTCTACAAAAGTGACAACTTTAGGGAGCCTGTGGCTGCTATAGCAATAGGCTGAGATTTAGCATATACTTAGGTACATGTATGTATGCTGACCAATTCCATCAGCCCATGGCCAAGGGAATTTTTCGATTATTGGCTTGCTTTGGTCCATGGATAGCTCTTCACATATGCCTTGCTAGAACTCTGTGTACCTGAAGACGCCAACCTCACCTGAGGCTGAGGAAGACTATCAGCCACGGAGGCTGCCAGCTACTCCTACAGTTGCAATTAATAACTCTTCCTCTAGCCACAGCTCACTCGATTACACCCTTTTACCCAGCCACTTTGCAAGCATTAGCAGCTCCATGCAATGCCTACAGGGGTGAAACTCTGCAAGATCTGAACACTTCCTTCTCTGTTCCTCTTGCAGACTGCTGGCTGCAGCCACACAACCACCACGACACACCCAGAGATGCTTGCCAGGTACCAAAATAGTTCAGCTTTATGTATTGCAGGCAACCCCTTGAACTGGGAGCTACTGAGAACCCTTGAAACACAGGACATGCCCTTTTAGGAGGCAGCTGCTTCCCTTGAGTCATGCTGATCAGGACCGAATGAACTTCAGGAATTTCTCCCTCAAGTAGGCATGACCATGTCCCAAACCATCAAGAGCCAAAGGACTCGTAGGTGTGTGAACCACCACCACCAATTATTATTAAATAAAGATGATTAACTCTTAGCCAGGTTTCTTCTAGTCTGCCAGATTTCCTGCCCAGTCAATGCCTCAAAAATGACACACCGAGTAAAAGCTGGACCATGTGCAAGTCTTCAGTGGGAAGTCAGCATGGAAGAGATCTGGCATGTGGGAAGCCAGAGCCTGAGGCCCTTTGTAGTTCTGGCATTATGTTGTTCAAAACCCAAGTGAAATTTCAAGTCTCTGAGGTTTTCTAATAAGAAGGATCCTGCCAGGTGAGAGCGCTCTCAACTCCCATCAGTTTCCAGGAGATCTGATGGAGCCCAGCACCTGGCAAGACCTGCACAGGAAATTATAGGCATTTCCTTTCAGAGCAGTGATCAAAGCGCTATCAGATTGCTACTAAAGAGGAGAGGAAAAAAAAAAAAAAGTCATAAACCAACTGTTCTTTAAAAATAAAATCTTCAACCCAGCAATAAAGAGCTGCAACCGATTGGGTTTTGAATCTAAGGGATGTAGCCTGTGGGTCCTGGAAGTGGCCTCATGGCATCTTCCTCCAGTGCAAAAAGATGCTGTACCTCGAGGGCTGCGCTCCCTGAACTCCTCTCTGGCTTCCTGTGCCAGCCAGACCTTTTCTCCTTTTCAACCCAAGATCACATCGCCTCCCCCACTGCACAGATGCTGCTCAGATTTATTGTAAGAGAAAGAAAATGCACCGGGGGAATAATGAAGCACTTGAGATTCACACAAAAGGCAGCTAAAGACAGTAGCTGCCTGATGAATACTTGGTAGTTATTTTAGGAAACATGGAATTATAGTCTGAACAAATAATAATTATAAAAAGCCATGTCACTGGAAATTGCTTAGGTAGTAGGCGGCCCTGTATCTCCCCCCACTGCAAATCCTGAAGTGGTAAGAAGGAGCCCTTCTTCTAGCACTGAGCAGCATCTTTCCCATGGCCAGGCTGGGCTCGAGGGCTCACTTGTATTTATTTGAAAGCACGTGCTTGTCGGTGTCCTGATGTATGTGTATGTAAATGCAGGACAGCACGTGTCAATCATATTGACAAACGTCATCCAAAACAAACTCTGCTTCCCTCCTCCAACTCTTCCTCCACCTCTCAGAACAATTCCATTAATCTTCAACCTATTTCTCTCAGTGATGATGTGCCCTTTTCAAAATACCTAAGAAGATTCTTGTCACTCTGACAAGCCAACAGTCAGATGCAGAAGCCAGATTATTACTATTTTTTAAATTAAAAACACTTAGGTCAGATTTGGGTCATCTGTAGAGTTACAGCACTGCCACTACCAGTTTCGTAGGAGAATCCAGATATGCGACCAGAAAGCAGCTACGTGAGATCCATTCCTGTATCTCTCAGACCTTGATTAAAACTGTATGGTTGCCAGTTTAGGGGTGTCCACTGGAGGCTGATCCAAGCCTTTTGCCAAGGCATGAAATGAGAGCATCCCTGCACAGTAACTGGGGCCTGAGGAAATGGATGGCTCAGCTACTTTTACTTCCATCACTTCTTGTGTCTTTAAATCCATCATCCCTTTCCTTACTCATTTATTTCCAAAGCTCTCTGGAAACATCAGGGGATGACAGATCCTGTACTACTCTTGAAAATTCTTCGCTAGTGAGGCCAGGAATACCTCTCCTGTGTTATCATGGAGCCAATGAGGCTGACCTAAACATACTGTAGCAAAAAATCAGATAGCAAAGATGTTCCCCTGCCCTGCCCAGCCAGAGATAACACAAGAAGAACAAATTTACAGCAGAGGAAGCGGCTTCGAATTCCAATAGCTGCCCTTCCTGCTCACACAATCCCTGGAAATGGGCAGCTTCCCTCCTACACATCCCAGCCTGCTGACACACCAATAAAAAGACCCCAAATCCACTGCCCTGGGTGGTTTTGCTGCTCCTATATTGCTCAGCAAGGTTTCCGAAGCAATAACCCAGCACCGCAGCAGTATTTGGTTTGCAGCCAGAGGCTCTGCTACCTGCACGTGGCCCTGCTGCTGGTGACACAGCCAGATGTGCATGGCACAGCCAGATGTGCACAGCACAGCCCTCCTGGCCTCGACCAGCATTGCCTTGGACAGATGGAAGCAGTCTATGCCACGAATTCATGCACCACAACACAGAGCTGTGGGGGGATCCTACGCAGCACCAAGAATTGTCCAGCATGGACTATCCTCAGGGCTCCACCCTGCCTTCCCCACCACAGCCCCGCATACCCTTGCCAAAAAAGGGGGTGCTCAATAGTATCCTGACCACACTGTGCACCCACCCCTCCACCCAGCTCCTTCATAGCTTGTTGCGCTGCAGTCTGATGGACACCATGCCATGCCCAGGATAGGCATAGCTGAGCCAATGCACAGACTTCATGGCAACCACTGATGCTCTGGAGATGGTTTATGGATAGAAAGGGTACAGGGCCATCTCATTCCAGTCACCCTCCTGCAAATCAATCAATACATTTGGCTCCAAGTTTGTCTTCCAGTCAGGCTCAATTCAGTATTTAATGCTTTTTACATCTCCAGTGGTTCTACTGGATGTCTTTCGGGATGTAAATGGCTTTTTAAAGACTCCCTTCCCTCCTGGCAAACACACTTTGCATCTCTTCAGAGAGCTGCAAAGAACTGAAGGCGGCAAAGGTCCCTGGTAATAGCATTTCCACGAGGGGATGGGTGAATCCTATCAAGTCCCAGGCTGATGCTCCCTCTCTTGTGGCAGATGGAGGAAGGTGAGAAGAGTGGGGATCTCCAGGTTATTTCCAAAACCTGTGCTCTACTGCCAATTTTCTCCAAAACTTGAATCACGACTATGTCCTTTCCAGGCCAAAAGACTATTGTTGTCCATATCCTATGGAGAAACAGATTGCACATTCCCTCTCTGACTCGCTGTGTTCCCTGGAATTACCTGTGAGCTATGGGGCAGCACAGATGTTTATGCAACACTTCTACACCTCAGGGCACAGGGCAGGCTTGCAGGGCTCTCTGTCAGTTTTCCCAGGCTCCTGGGTTGAGGACAGTCCTCCTGCCCTACACGTGGTGACGCACAGCTCCACGAAGCAACAGCGTCTCCACGAACCCACCTGAGGACAAGGTGCACGTACACCGCCAGCATCCCAGCCATGTGCCAGGCCAGCCCCGGTGCCTCTTCTCAGGCCTTCTCTTCAGCAGCCTCCTTGGCTGTCAGCTCCCTCACTGCTGTCCTCCCTCTGCTCCCTGTCAGCATGGGCAAGCCCTCTGGGTGGCAAATACACACCTTGACACTCAGGCCAGCAGGCAACTGGCCAAATCACCCTTGAGGAACAGAGTTCACACCTGTATGACTCAAGTCCTCCCTCCTGTCAAGTGGATTCACCCCGCCAGCACCAGAGAGAAGCATCCCACAAGGACACTCCTTCAGAAAAGATGTACTGGGGTCCCAGCTAGTGCTGCTCAGTACACGTGCTTTGCCGTTGAATGCTCAGGTTTCTTCTCAGGTGTCATAAGTGGATGATTCCATGTATCAGAGAGCAGCAGCTGAAAATCAACTCATCTTTGAAAGCACCCCATAGGTCAGCTGATCCAACTTTAGGCCCCTGTGGCCACCCCTCGCCCTTCAGTTTCAGCACAGACCTGCATCAGGACACCCTAAGCCTGGTTCCTTCCATGCTAAGTCTAAACTCTCGGCCTCAACTTTTTAAGTCATTCAATTCGCAGCTGCGTGGGAGGGTACATATGTACATTCATTAACACCTCCATTATGCCCTGTGGTTTGGCAGGTGGTGCTGCATTATGGATTTAAACAGAGCCAGCAAGCGCGTCTGCAGCACTTCACTGGATTAGCATGCTATGGGAAATCATACCTCAAAAGTGTTTTGCACTCTTGTGAAGCACCTCCGATGAACGAGGCAACAAACCACTACTACCTCTGTGCAATCACATAAGAAATTCACTCAACTTCAGGAAAAGATAAAACTCCCTCAAAAATCAATTGCCATTTCGGGAAAAACCCCCAAAAAAGAAAAAGCAACAGCAGAGTCTTCTCCTAGTTAAAGGGAGAGGCATACCCTCTGCTGCCACTGCCACAAAGCATCTTTCACACACACCAAACAATAACATCTTCTGCTTTTACCCTATAAACTGGTTCTAGCATTCACATGGTAGAAACACACCACACACAGTTATACTCTTTGCAGGAGTCGGCCTTCAAGGTATCCAGCCTCCCAGTGTCCCACACCAAAGATGATGCCTTCTGTCTAATCATCAGGCTGGCACTAACAGATTTCCAGAAACTGTGCAGCTGGGTTCCCGTGGGGATGCTATCCTGGAGGGATGAGGAGATGTGCTGGGCTACAGCTGACCCACCGAGGACCTCCCTCCCTGCAGCCATGCAGACAGCAAACACACCACTCAGTACCGGTGAAGGGGTAGGTAAGGACCTTGGATGGGACAAGAGGATAAAACACTGGTTAAACACTGGTATCACCACACTGCTCATCATTTACTGGGGCTGGATACGCTCGCTTTTCCTTAAATGTAAGTGGTACTATGTGCAGTTGTACCTGCAGTGGTACAGAGCACTGGCTCCCACAAGTGTACAGGACTTCTGCTTTACTTGGACAATGGGAAGGGTTGTTTCACAGGTAAGACCATGCATGAACTGAACAAAGCAAAGTAATTGGGAAAAGTTACTGCATCTAGACTATGGAGGTCAAACCAAGAGCTACTTTCAAAGAAGAATCCCTGGTCCTTGATTAGCTCTGCCAGAGCATCATTTTGGTTCAATTACTCTGCTCTTCTGTTTGAACGGGTTTCCTGGCTCAGATTCTCCTCAGTTTCAATCCTCTACAGACCTTGGCTGAGAAGTTACATAGAAAAGTTTAGGCTCTGCCATCAGAGCCCAGGAAGATCTGTTTTTAACTTCCATCCACCACACAGCTGTGAAGTACAGCTATCGCACTGCAAAGTCACAACGGAATCAAGACATCAAAGTCTTTTCTCAAAAATAGCAGATGTGGCGTTGCGTTGCTCTGACCTTACGGTAGATTTCATATGCCATTCCTGTGCCTGTATAGTGCCATTATTTTCAAACACCAAACAAAGATGTTAGCCTTCGTCTTGGCAACTCAGGTAAATCTCTCATTTGCATCATATTTTACATACCAGACCCACAGAAAGAGCAAGAAATTTGGATTTGGCCCTTCTTTGAACTGCTGGGTTCTCCCTAAGGGACAGTCACTCCACATAGGGGTCTTTTTCGTACGCTTCAGTACATTCAAGGACACTGCAAAAATAAAATTCAAACTGAAAGACAACTGTAAATATCCTTATGTTTTATCTCAATCTTGTGAGCTATAACACAACAGGGGATAGTTTACCCTGATGGTGTCTTAACATGTTTCTGCATGTAAAAATACCTCTATTAAAAACATAGATAGAGATGGCATGGATTGCAGCTACTTGGGGGAAAAAAAAAAAAAAAAAAGCCCCAAAGCATTAAGGACTGGTAAGGGACAAGATTCCTTTCATCCTGCCACAGCATGTTTCAATTTAACCACTGCATCTCTCAGCACTTTTGGTTCATATTCTTTTACCACACGGAGACACAAGTTTGGTATACGCCCAGCCTTAGGAAGGGGAAATGATATTTTGGGTCACCAACTCCACCCACCTCTCCACTTGACAAGGCTTTTGAAGTGCATCGGTCTCAAACAGGAGCAAGAGCACATTAGCCTGGGGTCAGGAGGGCTTGGGGAGTCAGAGCACTCCTGAAGTTGGGAGGCATTTCAGGCGCTGGTTGGGGCCAAGAGGCTTTGTCAGCAAGTCCCTCACCTCCTGCTGCCCACGAGGACACCCTGCCCAGGGCTGCCTGCACCTCTGCCCCGACCACGGACGCTGGCAGGTACCTCCTCACCTCCTTCGCAGCTCCTCGTTCACTGCCTTGAAGGTGGCAGACCTCCACCCACCGCCCGAGTTCAGCAACTCTTCACCACTTCAGCTCAGACAACTCCTCTTTGTCCCTTCCTACCTCTCGGCTAGATCCGTCCACCTCTTTGTGAGCCTTCCCAAGCCCATGCCAATTGCAACTACTGTTATTTTTCTCCTTTTTTTTTTTAACCCCAAAAGAGATGAGGCAGTGTTTTGTGCAGCAAAAGGATTTATTCTTACACTGTACAAAACCAAACAGATGCTTCAACGCAGGATACACCTGAAAACATGATTTTTCTGCGTTGCTTCAACAACCTAATGTCTATTCCCATATTCCTGTGAGGGTGGTATGTAAACAACAGGGACTGACTTGCTACGCTCAGGAGACCTTAGAATAAGAGTTGTATTTCTCTGCCCTCTTAGATCCAGTAAGTCATCCTTCTGAGGTTCAAAGAGTTTCTGAAGCTCATAATTTAAAAATCCAAGGAATAAAAATGGGTTGCTGGAGTTCTTTACCAACAGAAAAGGAGACTAAAACTGTTCTGTTATTTAATACTTCAAATCCCAGATGCTTAATTAAACAGACTTGCTACATTGCAAAAAGAATAAGAAATTATATATCCCCTTAGCTAACTTTGCTGATTAACATGAAAGACTTTTCATGCTCCACAGGCGTTCAGTCCAAGTCAAACATTTGAAGATGGACTTAATACTCCACAGGTAAATCTTTTGTAACAAAACGCTTGCTGCTCACAGGACAGGGGTGATGCGGCATCTTATCAACGTCTCTGTGCTGCATGGAGCCGTTTTGCAGAATGAGCAGAGGAAACGATGCTCAGCGGAGCATTTTAACAGAGCATTCAGTATCTCCTCAGACCAGATCAAACCCCAAGAAAAGCAAATGGTCCTCTCAGCTCCGCATGCCTGCTATTTGGCCTGTTTGCAGATTAAATCTAAAAGCATCCACAGCATGTGGAGGAAACAGAGAAGTCTCTCTCCCAGCACTCTGCCCTTGAGCTACAAAATATTTTCTGAGGGAAGAGCTGCAAGTACTCATTCAAGTCCACTTCATTGCTACGGTTCATAGAAACCTTCAGACTTTTAATCCAGAGTTACGATCCTTCACCAGCTACCACCAAGGTCTCTTCAGGTGGAAGCGAAGCAGGGCATGCACAGGATGGGCTCAGGCGATATCTGCCTTGTTCTCCAAGGACAGCCATGTCAGATGTAGACCTGTGGCTAGGCAGATACCTTAACAGCGAGATCACACACTACTCTGAGAGCCACGATGGCAATACTTGACATTGCACTGTTGTTTCACAAAAACAATTCACAACAGCTTAGGGTTTTCCCAGAGCACTGGGGCATGTCTCCTCCTCCTCCTCTGCAGTTAGCTGGGGACTCTTGTTCCTATAAAGTGTGAACAGCCATCAAACCAGCCTCCAGTCTGCAACGGCAGCAAGCGCTACTGAGCTGAAGGGATTCCTTCAGTGACCTCCCCCTTCCCAGTTCATCATCCCACAGCACAAGCTCTGTGAATGCCCTTCATACCTCCTTCTAGGATTGAGTGCTGGGTACCGAGTAACTTCTTCCCAAAGTGTCCTACTTTACAGATAGATGTTCCCCATCTACTAAGTCTTGTACTTAGAATGGTGGCACTAATACTTCCATAGCAAGTATTACACAAGGCATTAGCCACATATTTTCTGAAGATCACAATCTCTACTAAATTGCCAGCTGTCTATGCAGACCACTCAAGAGCTATCTGGTATGTTAAGTACAGATGACAGACCCAATAACAGTGTCTGGATGTGCCTGAAAGATTAAATTCCATCTTCATCCTGTTATTTTTTGTCATTTCATACCTTTTTGGAGTCTTTCTGTGTCACAACAAACAATTGGTAAAGAGTTTGTATCATAGGCTCACAAACTTAAAGAGGAAAATCCTCTAAATGCTTTTCTGGAGTGACCAGATGCCTGGAGACATGCTAAAGTGGACTTTTTAGTAGCCCTTTAAAGTGGGAAGGCCAGTTGAAGAAAAAAAATGGATGAGATTCCCACTGCAGCAATGTCCATTAACATCCTTTTAACTTGGGTTGGGTGGGTCTTTGCTCCGGCTATTGTATATCAGACTCACCACTAGCCTTTGTGCTTCCAGCAATGCAAATAACAGATCCCTATTCAAAAGCTTTTCAACCCCTCTTACATTTACAAGTTGAGCAAGTATTTGTTTCCACAAACCAGAACCAGACTTACACTATTACAGCCTTTTCTGTTTCCCAGTGTACCCCTCAAAAGGAAGCTTAAACATCCTCATTTTCATACTGATATGACCAATTCTTAAAAAAAACCCCAACAAACAAAACAACAACAAAACAAAAAGCCCAATAAACCTGAAGATTTCACTTTAATAATTATTTTCTGCTCACTTTGAAAACTCCTCCTCTCAAATAAGTGGGCAAAACAGAGGAGCTGCAGTGCACCTTGCTGTTACCGAATCTGCATTTTCTGGGCACACCGTGCTGTCTGGGTTTGTTCACAGCAAGTCCATCTCCACCCTCTGTTCTTGGCCAACCCACCAGTGAAATCCCAGTCCCAATCCTTCCTCTGCCTCTGACTAGAGCTCAGCCATGCTGGTAAGCAGACACTTGGAAAGCTGAATTCACTGGCACTCTCAAACAGAATCCTATTTCATTAAGGAACTTTTAAATAAAACAAACAAACAAGCAAACAAAACCCAACACTTGCACTTCATAATTACGTGCAAGCCAACTGAACTGGTGTCAAGACATGCCAAAAGTGAAAGTATCCCAACCCTGGCATCCTTGTGTCCCTAGCAGGCTCTGAAAGGCAAACTCCAGCAGCTTGTACCGTAGCAGACCCCGACCTTACTTCTCTTTGGGACCACGGCTCTTGTAAAGGAGCAGGCAGAAGCTGAGACGTGCCCAGGCTCTGCCTGCTCCCACTCAAGATGCAGGTACCCACTCACATGGTGCTGCAGGCACGGCCTGAGAGGCACAGAGACATCCCTGCTCTGGCTGTGACCCAGCTGTGACTTTCCAGGGGAGGAGCGGTAATGGCTGGGAGATCAACTTCTCTGATGCAGCCCACGGCTCACTGAGCTCCCACTCGAGCCCAGGGAATTCAACAGCACTGAGCGCTCCCAGGTTTTTCAAGAAGAATATTTCACTGTACCCAGCACAAGGTACACCATACGGGCCCCAAGTGAGGCACAGCATGACTTACAGCTGACTTCAGCAGGCTATAGTTTGATCTGTAAATCCTCTAGACACTTCACAAGTGTTGCTTAACTCCCACTGCCTTCAGCCTCACAAGAGGTAGACATAAATACTTAGCATTAGCATAGCTCTCCATGACTCATTTTTTCTCCTTTTTAAATATAGCATCCTATAAACGTGGATACATTCTGAGCAATAAAACTCATATTGTTACTGTTTACCGGGCAACCAAAACAAAAAATTCCTCCTGCCGGCTTTGTGACAGCTTCCTTCCCCAAAACCAAAACACTGGTGCCCCTCACAAGGCCGGGATGGAGCAAAGGCAGCTCTCCTCCGTCAGGGATCCCAGGCAGCACAGGGGGACAGCGTGGTGGCAACAGATGTGGAGCCAGTGGCTGAGCAGATGGCCTCATAATCAACCCGGCAACTCATATCAACTGTATTAAAAAGAGCAGAACAGGGATTTGCCCAGAGGAACGGAGTTTCAATAGCTGTGAAGCAGCCTGTGCCAGTATCAGGGAAGCCGGGCTTGCTGAAGAAGTAGTGGCATCTCTAGCTGGGGGATGCTCCCCATTCCCCATCTTTCCCCAGATCACCTTCCTCCCTCAATCACCAGGCTGCAGCCTTCCTCCTTAGAAAAGCCAAACCCCACCTTGCCTAGCTAAGGAAATGCCCCAAGCTGCCTCAGAAGCACTGAGGCGGAACCTGATGGGAAGAGCATGGACCAGAGCTTGGCGGTTTTCATGGGATCTGAGACCCAGTTTCAGCACCCTCCTGCCTGTCCTGCTGCAGACCTTCCTGTGTGATCCTGTGTGCTGTGTTTAGCTGTACAGAACCCCAGCTGTACAAGCGAGAGAAATAGTAGGTCCCTATCTCACAGGTATGTTGTAAAATAAACAGATTTTGCATTACAAGTGTTTCAGGAATGCTGTAAAAATTGCACAAGCACCAAGACTAATCCATCACTGCTCAAAAAGAAACCTAAGATTGACAGCAAATTAAAGTCTTACCTACACAAACATAAAAACTAGAGTATGCAAGACTGTTTTCTTAGTTTATCTGTTTCTTCTGATAACCATATTTGCCCTGCTGACTTGAACTGTTCTAGTCACAAGTTGTTTGAATTCAGTGCACCAAATCGCATCTGGAAAAATGTATGTTTTGCTCTGTCTACAGTGATGGCTAAGACATCAGTCATTCTCTCAGCTGTCCTAAAGACATAGCTGAAAATACATGCTCTCATCCATCCTGCTGTCAGGTGACTGAAGAGTAGACATTTTTACATCTTGGACCTCTCTGGTAAGATTACCCATGCGAATCTATTTTCCACAGTATTTTTCTAATTGTTTCTTCAACCTCCTTATTTAATACCTGAAATAAGTGGAGTGACAGAGCTGCCATGCTCGTTCTAGAAACTGTCATTTTAAAGACTTGATAACAGAAGCCTTTTCTTAAAATCTCCAGGAGTGTATGTGGCTTAAAAAGCTTATTCCTGTTTAAAATAATGACTAAGACTCTCAGGAATCTAACTCCCAGAGTCACACAGGTAGTTTTGAATATGTTACCCTTTTAGAGTAATTATACCATCAAAGTTCCAGTCAAACGCTGATAAGCGTTACTAATATATGCCGATGAGTGAGCCTGTAAGTGAAAGACCTTCTTGCTTTATTTACACACTAGTAAATTGGAGAGCATACCAAGACTTATTTCACACACAATAGTAACTGACCTGACCTCAGGAGACACTTCGCAAGGTTAACCCACAGCCCACGGAGCAGGTTGCTGCGAGCTGATGCAGTTGTACTCATTTTCACTGGAGATGAGGGAAACTTGGAGCAGCTGTTTGGTCTTCAGTGGACTAACACCAGTCAACCAGTGGACTAACACTGGTTTATTTAAACCAGTGGTCTGGCCCACCACATTTGATAATTACAAGTCACCATTCAGATGCGAGACAGTCCCCGGGAAGTCCTCAGTGGCACTCATCTCTAGATCAAGAACTAGGCAGATGCAGTCAGGAGTTGGCAATAACCAAACAGAGAGAGCAGAAATCAGCAAATCATTTGAGGGCATTTCCCCCACCTTTGGAAAATACATAGATTTTCCCCTCCATGAAATGAAGCGCCCACTTCAGGTAGGTTTCCCACGTCAATATGGGAATGAGAACTGTTGTACATTTGAAAGAGAGGCTTTGTACGAAACTATGTGGAATCTGCAGCAACAAAGAAGGCTTAGATAGCGGAGGGCTGAGAGGGTTGAAGAAAGAATAAACCATTTTTACCACACTGCATAAAGTTATATATTTGCTACAACACTCTTTCCAGAAGCAGACCTTCTGCAAGAGAAGGCAAGGCAGGCATTATGTTACCTGGGAGAAGGTGGAGGGGTGTCAGCACACTTTTTAAGCTGCTCTACAGTAGTAGTAGTGGAGGAAAGTACAAGAAATTAGTTCAAGATTTTAATCTCAAGCCCATCAATGGCAAACAAATTCTGAGGCAAACAAGATTTAGCAAAAATCAAAAAAAAAAGGTAGTTGTAGAAGCACTGAGCAATTCTGCTGGCCAATTCTGGCCGGAAGAGAAGCAGCAGGAAGGGGAATCCAATCCCAGAGTATCTCAGATACTTCACAAGGCATCTAAGTATCTCAGCATTTGCTATATTTATGCTCTCAACACACCCCACAAAGAAACTTTTACTACCCCATTTCAGAAAAAAGAAAAGTGGGCTCAATGAGAGGCAGATTCACAGTTAAGGGTATCTGTAAGAGTTGCTGACCTCAGACTACCCATCTTTGGGCCGTCTGTGATGGAGAAGGTACCCAGAGGCAGGTTTCCCATCTCTTCAGCTAGCTCCAGCCATTGGACTGGTCTCTCTGATGAAACCTGTATGTCTGTGCAGCACTAACTACTGCTTACTGAAGAACTAGTGTCTGAAGCAGTAAAATTAGCAGAACAGTCAGTAATAAGTACTACAAGTACAGCAAACTACTTAAAAATATTGTTAACCTCCCCCAACCTTGCCATCACCTCTTCCCTCAATCATTATTTCAGGAGACATAATTGTGTGTAATTATTTCATCGTTGAAGAACAGGTGGCCAGTTTGCCATATCTCTATGCAAGACTTCCATATGTATTACTCCTCCACTGACATTTTCTCACATATACGTGCATGCATGGATCAGCAATTGCTCCACTACATTCTCAAACGAAGAATAAAAGACTTATAAATCTCAAAAAAATGATTATGCCAAAAAATTCAGCATCTGAAGTTACAGCTGTTCATTTCTCCTCTCTGTTCAGAAAGAACCAGTCGTGGCTTATTGCAGATGTTATTAAAGTTGATGGACTTGCTCTAGATTTACACTGGACACAAACACTCAGGACGTGATCCACTGAAGTGCTAGACCTTTGTTGCCCCATGGAGAAAAATAGTCAGTGACATTCAAGCAGAACAGGAAGGCTGTACTCCCTCCTTACTAAGGATCTTCTGTCAAGTCCCTCTGTAGGCAACAACAGGAGAAAGAAGCAACAATTCCACCAAGGAGTGGGCTAACATTCCCCCCATCTGCCAGTCCCACGCTCATTCTGTTTTCACTTGGACCAAATCCTCCCAACCTCTTCTGCTTTGCTTCATACTTCATTAAACTTGGGTGCCTCAGACACCAAGAATAATATTGTTGAACTTTGAAAGGCCACTTTGAAGGCACATTTCCATATCTCTTAACACCACTTCTCTTCCTTAGACTTGTCTATAGTACTGTCTTGGAAGCCTGAAAATGAATTCCACATTTTCCATATTGAATCTGTTCCCTCAACCCTGATCTACTTATTTATGACGGTAAAAGCTTATGCAAGCACCGCCACCATAAAAAAACAACTCTCCTAGATGTTCCTGTGGATTGATGTTAACATTCTCCATCTTCAGAGTTTCGAGTACCCTCTACGTTGAGGGCTGCACTTTCCCATGCTGAGGTGCAATCCCTCCCGCCTCCACCTCTGCAGGTAAGAGAGGTGGAGGGATGTGCAGTCAAGGAGAAGTTACAACGCTGAGGCAAGGGCAGCTCCATGTGTAGGGGCACCGCACCGGAGACCGAACGCAGGCTGCCAAGGCTGGAGCGAGGAGCCATGAGGAGTGACAGTATGGCTGGAGCAGTGCAAAGCAAACCAACCAGGCAAAACCAAATTAAGACTGGTCCAGTTGAAGTCTGGAGCCTAAAACTTTCTTAGGGCAGACCGATTCATCCTAGTGAACTGAGCCACCTGTACCCAGCAGGTCAGCAGGGATGCCTGGCGTGGCACCTGCAGGAGGTAGGTAGAGGCTCTTGGCTTGAATCCAGCCACAAAACAATATTTCACACCCAAAGAGGGATAATAAAAAGGAAAGGGCAGAAGCCAAACAGCTTTCCTCAAGGAACCCTCCAGAATTAAGAGCAGAAGGGAATAGAGTTCCTGCCCTCATGACGGTCTCAACAGTGAAACACCACCGGCAGCCCATGATGCAAGCTAAAGGGCCATGCAGCTCTTAGGTACAGGACACCGTTTCCACCCACAGCTAAAGAGCTCTAAGGAACCACAACACTATGTCAATGATAATGATTCATCACATTTATTTTTCCTATATTCGCCTGTCCTTACGTTGCCCTTGTGTACTACTTTGCCAATGACAACACCAGTTCATGTACAGGCCTCATCCTCCTCCTTCCAGTCCCCAAATGCCATGTCTCCCCCAGTGCCAAAAAATGTGTGGCGAGAAGGAAAGAAGTCCTCTCTAACCACCAGATGGTAGTTTTATTCCTCCCTTTTGTTAGCCTCAGTCCCAGTTTAAGAAAAAAACCCACCCAACACAACACTTACCAAAAATTCCTCCCATGAAGAAAGCAAGCTTTGTTTCTGTAATTCTTAGTTCCTCAACAAAAAATTCTGAGCTTGTGAAAACATCCACCAAAAACTTCAATAAATAGAAACTGCCTTTCACATCATTTCTGAAAACAGATCCTGGGCCAGCTCTGACTGTGGTACAGCTGCTCTGGTTCGGGGGTCATGCTGATGGGTGTTTGGCTCTCTGGCCCTCTGCAATCTGGGCTACACGCTCTATCTTATGGGATATCTCCTGGAACTGATGAGCAAAATCAAAGGAAATCAAACAAATTGATGTAGGATTATGATAGGAAGAACACCTATTTTTCTGTATGTGCTATGATATCTAAAGAGATGCTGTCAGTTTTGTATTTTCAGACCCAAGTACACAGAAAGAAATCCTATCTCTGTTAGGCAGTCCAAAGCTACGCTACCGAGAGGCCTTTTTTTTTTTTTTAAGGGATTACTTCATTATTTCCTTGCCACACCCTTGTTCTCTCTCTTATCTACTCCTAGTTTTTCCTCAAATTAATAGACTGCATTTTTGCAATGCCTCTGATAGATTCAGAGCAATAGACAATCACTTTCCAGAAAGAAAAGTAATGACAGCTGACCCATGCAGTTTTAGGCCTTTCAAATACATCTCTCTTGAGCAGAAAGGGCTTGAGCTAACCAGATAATTCCATAGTGAAAATTCAGAAAGCACATCTATATCCAGGTATGACTATAAAGTTGGTGTGCTTGTTCTTAGTAACAACTATTGCATGAACAACAGTTTCCAGATAAGACAGAAACAGAATGTTTCCAGTCAATAGCATCCTTTTAAGCCTGCCGCCAAAATCCAAACTTAGATGATTTAAGATACCTAAGGAGTTGGTGGCTTAGATGTTCATACTTTCACAACATTAGGCAACTAATGTAGAAAAGTGCCAGCTGAAGGGTTGCAGAAGGGCTGCAGTTACCTGTGCTGGGGGGCAGCCCCACAGACAGGCTTTGCTCTTCTAACAAAACCCCAGCCTCTACTCCAAACTGCCCCGGTGTAAAGTCCCCATTTGTTGCATAAAGTGATCATCTCCACAGCGAGGGTTACTAGAGCGGTCAAGTGCAGGATGCCAAGCCTGGTCCACCCAAGGTCTAACTCTTAACTTGCTCCTCGACTTGCAGCCAGCGTGGCTTTATCGTAGTTTCTCTGTCTGGGAGGCAGGGTTTTCTAAACACTGTTTCTAGGGCTCTTGAGCCATTTAAAAACAACAACAACAAAAAAGGTTAAAAGTTTTCTTTCTAATCCCCAGCAATCCCAAGCACAAGAGCTGAAAAGTCCTCGTCTTTCAGCTGCGGTTCAGTTCCTCTTCTTAAAGCAGAGAAAAAGTAAAACCAGAAAAAAACCAGTACCTCCTCCTCTCCTTGTTTCTTTGTAATTCAAGAGAGCATCCATATCTTTCTTCTAAAAGCCCAGCAAATAACTCAAACACATAAATCTGGAAGCTTTCACAAAGTACTTAGTGGTCCAAGAGCAGTTTTAATACAAGATAAGAAATCCTGCAATACACCGATCGGAACACGCAAGGGGTAGGAAAGTAAAAGGTTAGCAAGGCTCTGGCTGAATTTGCTGGAGGGAAAAAACCCCAGACACAAAAATCCAACAAACCCTCAACTCGCAAAGATCTTTCATGACACGGTGTAACACAGAGTGACCCCTTCTCCCCACCACACCCCTAGAAGAAGACATGAAACCCACAGCTGTCCAACCGTTGCTTTCTACATGCCATTCTCCAGGCGCTCAGCAGGGAAGGAAAGCAACGCCCGGGACCCACACCCAAAGCCCACCGCCGCCGCGCAGCGAGACCCCCGGCACAAAGCGACCGTACCGTCCCAAGCCCGGCGTCTGGCGTTGCTCAGAGCGGCGGCTCCGCGGCGACAGTCGGCGACAGCCCTTTCTTCCCGACACCGATCTCCAGCCAGGGAAAGCGGCGGTGCGCGGGGAGCGCTCCTCCTGGCGGGGCTGGGGGGTGGG
>NW_009607685.1:0-4939 GCF_000690535.1 Cariama cristata
TACATAGATTTATATATATATATATATATAAAAATAAATTTCAGCACAAAATATTCATCTCTTCAGAGAAGGTAGTAAGGAAACAGCTTTGTTTCTCTTAAAAAATCTTTCTCATATTGTTTGTGAAATGCTAGTTCTTTGCTCTTGGAAGCAACTCAAAATTTGACAAAGAATTTGTCCTAGTGTCGAGGAGATGCTCTTACTGTCCTTCTGCAAAAGGTTCCAGATTTGGTTGATTCCTGAGTTCCTAAAAACAAAAATCTCAGCATTTCTCACAGTCGAGCTGTCTAAGGGTCCCACTTCTCCTAAGTCCAAACTTCCCAGAAGCGTAGACACTGAGTTTGAGATTCCCTGAAATTTTTCTTCTCTGCTCTGGGAGACATTATGCTACAAGACACCAGAACTGAGAGCCTGGTCTCCCCTGTCAGGTAAGGCAGTATACAAGAAAAATAATGTGTTCTTACATGTAAATAAATCAGGAAGATGCTGAACTAAGAACAGCAGAAAAGTAAGGTGAAAAAGGAGGAGCAGAGGGGAAAGGAGTAAGTGTCTCATAGGCAAAGTGAACATTACTGCAGCTGCAAGCAATAAGAGAATGGATAAGAGGAACTCCCTTCTTCCTCCTTTTCCTATACAACAGGCAGGGATACTCCTGACCTGTTTTGCAGGTGTGTTCAGGAGAACAAATGCAATTAGTGGGAGCTCTATTTTGAACCTGGGAAAGTATTGCATGCTGCCAAACCCTCTGAAAAAAAAAAATGGCTTGGCCTTCTTCAATTAGCATCTACAATTAGTTATTACTTGGAAATTTGGGCATTGTCTGCATACCTCAATTCCAAGTGTGCAAGTAGTTATAATAATTCCACTTTTTTTCACAGAGGTGGTGCTAAAATACATGCCTTAACATCTGCTATCTATTTCATACATTGTGGAAACAGAAACCCTTAAAAAACAAGTAGTTACGTTTTCTGTTCAGGACACAGAGAACATGTTAGTGAAAAGGGCATTTGGCTAAGAACTGACTGGTGTTTATGAAAAGTAATACTGAATAACTACTCATTGAGTGAAGGAAGTAGGAACGCCGTCACAAAAGAGTAGAATGAGAGCTTGTAGGTGAAATCTGGTTTCCATAATCACAGAGGATCCAAATTAACATTATATAGACAGGAACAGAAATTATGTACTTCTTAGAATTTGGCTACTTGAACCAGCACTTAAAGACCACAAAGTTCTTTCAGAATAGGTAATCTTTTATGTAATATTCATATACTTTAGAGAGCAATTATTCCCACTTATATTGAGTAAGTTGGTGCTGGTTGGCAATAAATCTCATTGCAGCACAATTTCTACAAGCTGTGCTCTGCTCCCGAGGGTGCCTGAAAAGTTGAAAATGTAGAAAATTTGTGTTTTGCCTGGCTATAAAAAGACATTCTGCCTACCAGTCAGTCAGGAGACAACATCTGACAGCCTCACCAAGATTCAGGCATTCATATGAAAGCCAAAGTTAATTCAAAGATTCTGTAAAATACTGCCAAGATTTGAACAATGTGTGATGGCGTAAATCAACAATTTATTAATTAGTCATGAGAATCTGCAAATATTTATTTAGGATTATCTCCACACAACTCCTTCAGGAATTACTGTTTGAAGTTGCTTATTCATTTGTGTTCACTGACTAGCTTCAGGAAAATAAAACATTTTTAAATATGAGACAAAGAATGGATTAATATTTTCTCCTGAGTTTCTGCTAAAATTTCTCTGATAAACACCTTTAGATTCTACCCACTCATCCTTAAAAGGTGAGGTCAGTTCAGGTGTAGGAAGAACCTGATTAAACTATTTCACAGGTGAAAGGTATTTACTTCCAGAAATTCCCAGTGCACTGACTAGGGACAAACTTATCTATTGCATACCCTATAAAAACCATTCTTCAAATTATTCACTCCTAATTCCTTAGGTAATTGATTGCATTTCTACCAACCACCTGTAAGGACGAATATTTTTCCCTTAAGAAATCTAACTTTCTGGCACAATGTTGAAAGTTATTGTAGTCAATAAATATAACAGATGTGCCCTTTTAATGTATTATATATCTCAATAATGAGGAATGAGCAACCTGTCTATGTATGAATAGACAAGAACATCAGTTATAGCGGAATATAATTTTTCACAGAGAGGTTCCCAAATTGTGGCTCCTGAACTTATGGTGGCAGCCTCTTTGCTGCTTCTTCTTGAGGACTTCTGCTTCTCGCTTCCAATGGCCAAGTTACACCAAAGATTGCATTAGAAGCTTAAAAATAGCATCTCTTTTATAAGGGATGAGTATTTTATAAAGTCTGAGAATTAAATGCAGGGTGCAGCAACATTTTCGACACTGAAGACTATCCTGCCCAGTCTCCAGCTTTCGCTTGCAGAGGGCACAGGTTACGCGCAGGAGCAGATGACTCACATACTGTTGGGCACCCAAGACAGAACTAGACACTTCTATCTTTGTGTGTGAACTGGTTCAGAGATCGCTCTGAATCCCCTTAAAACCTTGGCATATGGAAGATGAGACGTTTTTCCCATTTCCATCCGAGTTACAGTGTTGAGCTCATGAGGCTGATTTGTGCTAGAGTAAAGGAAAGGAGCACTGGTCATACAGTCCTACAAAGCTCAGTGATGTCTTTTATCATTTGTGTGCTCTGCTACTCTTGGAAGTCCCATCTCTAAAAGGCATGTGTTACCTCCATCTTTGCTTCTCCCGATAATTTATTTGTTTATCATTTTCTTTAGTTACAACTGTGGATATTATCAAGTGTAGTTGGATGCTAATATATCTTAAATGGATGCAAATAACAGAGACTAGGGATCGAAGTGCAACTGATACCTTTATTTTACCATTCTCAACATTCAGTAAAATGTGTGTAATTCAATAAGGTTTTAGAAGCAGCAGAGATTGAAGGAAAGATGTCATTTGAGCTGTATCGGTAGGAAATTGCAGTGCACTTTGCACTTGCATGGGACAGCAGAAGCGCCGTACCAAATGAACCCTTTGTCTGCTCTAACTGGCCTGGAGAGTGCTGATGGCTGTGTCTGCTTCAGTGATTTTGTTCAGAGCAGAGGCACAGTTTTGAAGCTAATCCCCTGCTTGTCTCCATTTACCATGTGCTGCTTCACTGCTGAGAGCAGTTTTGGTGTTCATGAAACAGATTTTTTTTCAGAAGAAACTAAATCAGAAGCTCTGCTCTCTAAGTGCTTCAGTGCTAATGGGGACATTATGCTCCAAACCAATGTGCGGGTTCTACTACCACAAGATCTTCCACCATGTACTTCACAATTTTTCCTTACAAGAAGAGTCCAACTCTATGAGTGGCTGAAACAGTCAACCCAAAGAACAGCTTGAATCACTCAATCCAGACTGAAAACTAGATTTGAAGGGTGAAAGGGATAAAACCAGGCTCACTGGAGATAAGCCTAGGGGCAACACTTCAGTGTTTGAGGAACGGTGTACTAGGGAGGTCCTTTGGTCCGCCGTCTCAGTGGAGGCAGGGGATGGAGATCCATGTGGCAGGAAAGACGCAAGGGTTATTGGTGTGTCAGAAACCATGGAAGCACCTGAGAATGGTCCCAGGAAACATAAACAGGAAAGCAACTCCTACAAGGTTAAATTCACTGCATAGCATCTTCTGTAAGTTCTGGCATATGTATATACAAGGTTACCTAGAAAGTAAAGCAGCTGTTAGCTTCAGATCTTTAAAAGTGCTGGTGTTACTAGTGATACTGATGTAACTCAGATTCAGGCAAAACAATTATAATTTCTATACAAATTTTAAAATAAGACAAAAGATTATTGTAATTGATATAATAATCTATTGTGAATTTGCATATCTGTTTTTTCCTATAGCTTATTATATTTTATTTTTCCTCAGAATGAAAGAAAAAATCCCTTTTAAAGAGACTAGCCTTTTGTCACCAAAAATCTTTCAAATGGATAAAATCAACGCTTACAAAATTAAAGAGAAGACAGATAATTTCATGACCAGTAGCTAAATCATCTCTTCTGCTGGCCCAGTCAATGTTGCTTAGATAAGGATTGCCTACATTCATGCTCTCATTGAAGTCGCTAGGAATTAGCAGTTGAAGTTGATTAGTGCCTCCTAGCAAATGGAAGTCATCGGTCCCTCCGAGCAGCAAATCTGCCTGGCAGAGGTACGCAGCTACACAAAACACCCACGTCTCTTGTATTGTTTGGGGGGGGCTGGGAATTAACTAGCGAGTGTTGCCTGGGTGAGAGACATGCCTTGAACATCCTTTCTTCTGCCATGGCAAGTATGACAGAAATGTAAAGCAAGCAGTGGAGTGCTTTCCCATGGGCAGACCAAGTCCATTTACAGATGAGATAGAAGATTGAGATTGCAAGAATTTGCTCACAACTCCTTTGAATCATGAAATATCTTTTTTTTTTTTTTTTCCCTAGTCACGAGCATTGCACAATAATAGATGCACTGTAAAGGGATCTATTGCCCTCTGGAACATCTGATGGCCACTTCCATAGTTAATAATAAGACCTAGTTTTAGTCAGAGTTTGATAACTCTGAATCCATCACAAATGAGGCCTCATTATATCCATTTTATAAACAGAGAAAAGGATGTACAGAAATGACTTGTTCAAGTCATCACTGTCAAAGCTAGGAAGGGATATAAACCAGAAGATTTTGCCCTTCTGCTTTATTCAGAAGAATGGCTACATAATATGTGCCATACATGCACCTGAGGGCTGAGCCAGCAAAACAATTGTTAGTGGCTTTTGCCTTAAATTTCATGGGAAGAAGGCTTTCCCCCCGCTCAATTTATCCTTGTTTGGAAGTGGGTATTTAGCAGCAGTAGGGAATGAAGGTTTTGTTGAAGAAATTATAGCAGGCTGATGGTAGGCACAGTATGGTCCTTCTCTGGTCTG